>NC_079459.1:10436567-10636567 GCF_903798145.1 Danio aesculapii | reverse complement strand
TTCCGTGCAGCAGACTGGACCAGAGGGGAAAGACGTACTGTCTCATCTGAAAGCGACTGTTAATGTAAAGCGAGTGAGGCCTCCTGTAATACGAACATTTGAAACAGGAAAGGGATCTTGCGCTGTCTACCTGGGTGACCTCTCTGGTTGTCCCGGTCTGCCTGATAAACACCACTAATGACTTACTCATTTGTGTTTTTTTTTATTTGTAACCCCAGTGAGCTAGTGCTGGGTGGCTCTAAGGATTTCTACTAAATTATTGTTCTTGAAGTCTCAACACTGGTCTTAAAATGACTCAGCACGTCTCATGACCTCAGTGTCACAATTAAAAACCTTTTTCAGCTTTAATGGAAAAGACTGGACGCTAATGACCTCATCCCATGTCCCCCGCCCCCCTCCTGCACCTCATGTGAAGCATTTTATTTGGTTGGAGAAGATGTATGTTGAGGAAAAACAACAGAAGTGTCTGTTTTTTAATTGTTCAGCTAATTCAGAGAAAGTCATTTTTGCTTCATGTGCAGGCTGTTTTAACATAATATTTGTGAATAGGGCTTTGTGGAATCTAAACAGGAGCATTAGTAATGTGTGCTGGTATATGTGTATGTTAAGAAAGAATGTTACCGTTAGAAAGTAAAAAGGCTGACTGAATTTTCAAAAATAAAAACTGGGAAGCAATTTGAAGAAAATTTTGTTTCTGTCAGTGAAAATCTCATGACGTAAAAAACAAAAACAAAAAACATGCACATTAACATAATAATGTAGTGTAAAATAGCTTTAAATTTAAAGTGTAACAATATAATATTTATATATACATTATGTATGTATGTACACACACACACACACACACACATATATATATATATATATGTATATGTACACAAAGTTGAAGTCAGAATTATTAGCCCCCCTGAATTATTAGCCCCTGTTTATTTTTTCCACAATTTCTGTTTAACGGAGAGAAGATTTTTCAACACATTTCTAAACATAATAGTTTTAATAACTAATTTCTAATAACTGATTTATTTTATTAGTTATTAATTATTACTATTTTAAATGCCTAAAAAAACAGGAAATCCATTTTGTTAAATGAAGTGTACATTAAATTTAATGTAAGGCCACAGAATGACATTACATACAAAGTTCTGGTTTCTTTCATGAATAATAACCTAAATAAAGCATTTTAAAGTAGAATGTCAATGACATCAAAAACTTGTCTTGGCTTGAATGTTCCATAACTAATAGACATCACACTTTCTCACATACAGTTGAAGTCAGAATTATTAGCTCCCTGTTTATTTTTTCCCCAATTTCTGTTTATTGGAGAGAAAATGTTTTCAACACATTTCTAAACATAATAGTTTTAATAACTCATTTCTAATAACTGATTAATTTTATCTTTGCCATGATGACAGTAAATAATGTTTTACTAGATATTTTTCAAGACACTTCTATACAGCTTAAAGTGACATTTAAAGGTTTAACTAGGTTAACTAGGCAGGTTCGGGTAATTAGGCAAGTTATTGTATAACGATGGTTTGTTCTGTAGACTATCAAAAAAAAATAGCTTAAAGGGGCTAATAATTTTGACCTTAAAATGTTGTTTAAAAAATCTAAAACTGCTTTTATTCTAGCCGAAAAAAACAAATAAGACTTTTTCCAGAAGAAAAAATATTATCAGCTATACTGTGAAAATTTCCTTGCTCTGTTAAACATCCCAAAGGTGCTCTATTGGATTATGATCTGGTGACTGTGGAGGCCATTGGACTACAGTGAACTTATTGTCATGTTTAAGAAACCAGTCTGAGATGATTCGTGCTTTATGACATGGCGCGTTATCCTGCTGGAATCAGACATCAAAAGATGGGTATACTGTGGTCATAAAGGAATGGACATGGTCAGCAACAATACTCAGGTAGGCTGTGCTGTTGACACAATGCTCAGTTGGTACTAATGGGCCCAAACTGTGCCAAGAAAATATCTCCCCCACCATTACACCACCACCACCAGCCTGAACCATTGATACAAGGCTGGATGGATCCTTGCTTTCATGTTATTGATGCCAAATTCTGACCCTACTATCCGAATGTTGCAGCAGAAATTGAGACTCATCAGACCAGGCAACATTTTTCCAACCTTCTATTGTCTAATTTTGGTAAGCCTTTGTGAACTGTAGCCTCAGTTTCCTGTTCTTAGCTAACAGGAGTGGTACCTGGTGTGTCTTCTGCTGCTGTAGCCCATCTGCCTCAAGGTTCGACATGTTGTGTGTTCAGAGATGCTCTTCTGGATACCTTAGTTGTAATGAGTGGTTATTTGAGTTACTGTTGCCTTTCTATCAGCTCGAACCAGTCTGACCATTCTCTTCTGGCATCAACAAGGCATATCTATCTATCTATCTATCTATCTATCTATCTATCTATCTATCTATCTATCTATCTATCTATCTATCTATCTATCTATCTATATATATATATATATTATATATATATATATATATATATATATATATATATATATATATATATATATATATATATATATATATACACTGCCGATCAAAATTAGAGAACAATTTATAAATAATTGAACAATTCTGAAATAATGTCATCTTCACTGCTCAACAGTTGAAGGAGTTTTTGTCCCATCTATACCATGCTACCAGAACACCCTTTCCACAAAATAACTAAGGCATTTCACCAAAAAGCATTATTTGGCAGAAAACACACTGATCAAAATTAGAGAACACTTTCAGATACCTCCCAGTTATTGTTGTTAATCTGGCACCTGGTGCTAATTTCCCCGATTATCTGTCAACCCCTGTTTAACTGGCAGCCTAACTTCCAGTTTCACAGACTCTGCAAGATGGTGGGCCATTCTAAAGTGACTGAAAGCCTCCGGCAGCAGGTTGTCCAGATGAAAGCCAAGGGGATGACCCTATCAGCCATAGCAAGACAAGCTGGTCATTCCAAATCTGTGATTTCAAGAATATTGAATCTTTACAACATCACAAGCTCATTCAAGCCCACCAAGAAGGCTGGTTGTCCACGGAAGACAAATACAAGAGAGGGCAGGATACTGCAGAGGATCTCAATGGGCAATCATTTCCATACTGCAGCTGGAATTACTCACCAGTTCAGCGCTGAACAGGGTAAAGATCTGTCTTGTCATACAGTGTCTTGACGTTTAAGAGAACTTGTACTGAAAGCCCACTCTGCAGTGACCAAACCTCTCATTAGCAGGAAGAATCAAAAGGCTGGACTAAGCTTAGATGAGGAGCATGCAGTGTGGACAGAGGAGAACTGGTCCAAAGTTCACTTCAGTGATGAAAGCAAGTTTAATTTATTTGGGTCTGATTATGATGAACATTATGTTCGGCGAAAAACTGGAGAAAGACTGAACCCAAAGTGTGTAAAGAAGTCTGTGAAAAGGGGAAGAGGAAGTGTCATGGTTTGGGGTATGTTTTCTGCAGCAGTAGTTAGGCCTCTTATACAGCTACATGGCAGAGTGAATGCAAATGTTTATCAGAACCTTCTTCAACAACATATGGTTCCTTCCCTGCGTTCATCACCAAATCAGCCTGCAGTATTCATGCAGGACAACGCTCCATGCCACACAGCAAAACAGGTAACGCAGTTCCTTGAAACTAAAAACATTGAAATAATGACATGGCCTGCCCAGAGTCCTGATCTCAACCCAATAGAGAACCTCTGGAAAATCCTTGGCGACAAAGTTATGGCCAAGAAACCCACTACAGTCACCGAACTGTGGAGGAGACTGGAAGAAGACTAGTGCTGTACTGTGGCCGCAGATGTGCTGAAGTCATTTAGAGCAGAGGCCTGTACACTTCCTAGTACTAATTGCTGACTGTTGTAACCTTCAGAACAATTTGCTGTAATCTTTTTCCATGCTACAGTCATTGTTGTTCTCTAATTTTGATCAGTGTAAAATAATGTATTTTGTTGAAATGCCTGTGGCCGCAGATGTGCTGAAGTCATTCAGAGCAGAGGCCTGTACACTTCCTAGTACTAATTGCTGACTGTTGTAACCTTCAGAACATTTTGCTGTAATCTTTTTCCATGCTACAGTCATTGTTGTTCTCTAATTTTGATCAGTGTAAAATAAGGTTTTTTGTTGAAATGTCTCAGTTATTTTGTGGAAAAGGTGTTCTGGTAGCATGGTATAGATGGGACAAACACTCCTTCAACTGTTGAGCAGTGAAGATGACATTATTTCAGAATTGTTCAAATATTTATAAATTGTTCTCTAATTTTGATCGCCAGTGTATATATATATATATATATATATATATATATATATATATATATATATATATATATATATATATATATATATATACACACACACAATCGAAATCAGAATTATTAGTCAGAATAATTATTTTTACCTCTTCTGTATATTTTTTAAGTTATTTTGTATTTTTTTAAATTTATCTAGGCAAGTTAGAGTAATTAGGCAAATCATTGTATAATGATGGTTTGCTCTGTAGACAATTAAAAAAAAAACGATTAAGTGCGCTAATAATATTGACCTTAAAATGCTTTAAAAAATGCAAAACTGCTTTTATTCTAGCCAAAACTAAACAAGCAAGATATAGAAAAAATATTATAGGTAATATGTATAATTTGTTGCTCTGTTAAACATCATTTTATATAATAATTTAACATTTATTTAAATTCAGTTAATAAATGAGGATTTGACACTTAATTATTTAAAATATTTTTATTAACAGTTTTGTAAGCTACAGAAAGTTTTAAAAAAGAACATTTATTTAAATAAAAAATGTCTAACATTATAAATGCCTTTACTGTCACTTATTACAGTTTTTCTCAGTCACTTTGGCACATTTTTAGATGAAATTGAAATTCTAAAAACAACCTGTTCAATCTTCACATCATTGTGACACTTGTGCACATCAAAAAAGCAGTTTCTCATTTCTTTGATCAAGTTGCAAATGTTTTGGTTCATCAATTTAAATGGTAATAAACAATTCTCTAACATTTCCTACTTTATCAATTGCTTATATCATGTTTAATCAAAATGTATTATAATGGTCTCCACCACAATATTTAGGCACTATTTCATAAATATTTCTTTTTTGACAGGTGAATTTTGACTTTCATATCCAGGGACATTGTCCTATGTTCACATTTCTACTTTAGTTTTTTTCTTTGTGCAGTGCTGACTATTCATTTCTGTGTCCCAATGACATGATCAGTCAACAAATTACAGTACAAACAGTAAAAGTGTTAATTTTAATCTTGTCCAGTCTCTTTCCATCAAACTTCAACATACACTAAAGTGTAGCCAAAAATTATAATATATTTGTCATCAAAACTGTAGCCCTATTTTACACCAAAACATCCCTCCAGAGTACACTGTCATATTGGCAACATGATGACTAAGCAATTTGACAGTTATCTAAGTGACACAAGGAATTGTTATTCTGACGGCACTGACATGTTCATTGTCACAGATATTTATTTTTGAGAGATGAACTAAGGATTTTTTCAGTTTTTAATTTTTTATGAACTATTTTAAGGTCAAAATTATTAGCCCCTTTAAGCTTTATATTTTTTGATAGTCCACAGAACAAACCATTGAACAAACCAAACACATAAATATTCTGATGTTATATATAATATAGCCCGAAATGTTCATCACTTTTTAAATATTTAATAACGAATATCTAATAGCTAATTTATTTGATAGATAGATAGATAGATAGATAGATAGATAGATAGATAGATAGATAGATAGATAGATAGATAGATAGATAGATAGATAGATAGATAGATAGATAGATAGATAGATAGATAGATAGATAGATAGATAGATAGATAGATATGTTGACATTCAGACACAGAGTTTTGCAGTATATTTGTTCTGAACGACCTTTAGCTTGCAGATCATAGTTCGTCTCACTTTGCATAAATTGACCCAAAACGTTTGCTATTGGCTGTTTCTGACAATAACATTTTTATGGAGCTGCTTATGAACTTTGTAAACTTCCTGTTGTGAAAATTACTGAAAGATCCTCAGGGACTAAACAGCTTTTCTTCTCTGTCTATTACTATTTTATTTGCAGTCATGACCATCAGATCAATTCGTTATGTGAGGAGGATGTTACCTAAGGTAATTTTTAAAAACTTTACATTTTAAACCTTTAAAAAATTGTAAACAAATACAACATAACTTTATGAAAAGTCTTATGTGATATGTAAAATACACGTGTGCTATACTAAAAAAATGAATGTGGATGTTTTCAGACATATGATCACAGGACAGAAGTTCTGTCAGAGATATCTTTGGTTTTGTCACATTATCAGCACCTTGAACCAGTACTAGAGAAATTTGGTGAGTTTATTTGTATAGCAATTCTCACAATATATCTATGGGCTTGAAATATTGCTACATATTATTTGCATGTTTACATGTTACATTTTAATTTGATTTGCACTGTATAACTAGGTAGGTTAGGGTAATTAGGCAAGTTATTGTATAACGATGGTTTGTTCTGTAGACTATCGAGAAAAAAATTGCTTAAAGGGGCTAATAATTTTGACCTAAAAATGAATGTTAAAAAATTAAAAACTGCTTTTATTTTAGCCGAAATAAAACATATAAGACTTTCTCCTGAAGAAAAATGATTATCAGACATACTGTGAAAATTTCCTATCTCTGTTAAACATAATTTGGTAAATATTTAAACAAGAAAAAAAAAATTCAAAGGGGGGCTAATAATTCTGACTTCAACTGTATATCATTGTTTAATACTGTAATCCTTTAATACTGTTATGGAAAATTTAATGGCCATTTTAAAGATATTTATGAAGGTGAGCATGAGAGTGTATATTTATTTTTAACACATTAAGAATCCTAATAAAGAAACAATTTGTAATTTTCTCATAATTTCCTCACAGTCTTTAATGACGGCACAGCAAAGAACTTGATCAATTTGACTGGAACCATTCAGGTGTTTTATGAAAGTAAGTTAGACCATAAAGATAACTGTCTTTCCCTGTTATTTTGCAGTTTAAAAAATTATTACAAGAGTGCAGCAATAACAACATTTATATAATTTGTGGTTTAGGAAAACAGTACAATATTCCAGTGACTTTGTGGCTGAGAGAAAGCTATCCACGCACCGCCCCCATCTGCTATCTGAAACCCACTTGTGAGATGGTTGTTGTGACCAGCAAATACGTCAACAGCAATGGAGAGATCAAGATGCCTTACTTGGATGAGTGGAGACATGTAAGAATATAGTTTAATGATGCTACGCTTGTTTTGGCTGGTTGCAATGCAAATAATATACATTTCTCTCTCTTTTTATGACATGATCTGTTTGTTTCCGGGGGCTATACAGACCAAATGTGACCTGCACAGCTTGATTCAGGTTATGATGGTAATATTTAGTGAGGTCCCTCCTCTGCGCATGCGTCTTGACCAAGAGAAATGTGAGCATTGTTTCCTTGTGTATAATTTCATGTTATCTGGAAAGAGCAGTTAAGCTCAAAATCTTTTCCTTTATGCTAATGGCTTCAGGGAAACAGATAAGCAAGGAGTTTAGACCAAGTTTAAGTGATCTGAAACATGATAAAGCATCCAAAGGTTGATGTGATTTTATGACTTGATTAACTGGAAATTATTATTCAAAGACATTATAAACCAATAGAAAAAGCATGCCCTCTGATCACAAAGTTACACTGGAACATGTTGCAACATACATTGTATCCTTTGTGTGATATTTAGATGAAATTACAATTATTTTGATTTATTTTTTTACAGCATCATCTGGTCACAAAATACACTCAGCTGATGATTTCTCATATGTGACGCTGGACAGAGAGGACGATCTTCCTTTTTATGAACTTAATGAAACTATATGTTAGCTAGCTAAATGTCTTTGTGATTTGTAAATCTGTAAATTGTATGAAAACAATCATTTTAGCGCCATGAATACAAAGCGTACATTTTTGTAAATACTCAAATTTTGTAAATACACAAGTCACATGTTTATAATGCAATGTTTTCATATGATTCATGCTCAGTTAAAATCCACATGGAATCAAAATTCAAATATTTTTCAGCACACATTGTTAATCTTAATGTTTGCAATTAATACATGCAAGTGAATGCACTTTGTTTTGGTGGGCTAATTTTTATTCAAAATCTAACATTTGCGTCCGCTCTGGAATGGAACTTTTGGTTCCCATACTGTTTATTGTTGAACATATTTTGACAATTGCAATAAATTTAACAAAACATGGTTGTGGATCAACATCTATCTATCTATCTATCTATCTATCTATCTATCTATCTATCTATCTATCTATCTATCTATCTATCTATCTATCTATCTATCTATCTATCTATCTATCTATCTATCTATCTATCTATCTGCCTATCTATCTGCCTATCTATCTGCCTATCTATCTGCCTATCTATCTGCCTGCCTGCCTGCCTAGTTACAAGATAATTAAAGCGATGAAAGGGACCTCGCACCTGGCTATGCTGCCTCCCGGTGGCCTTAAGATAACAGTCTATACAATTGCAAAAAAAAAACTATGTGAACCCTTTGGGATTACTTGGATTTCAGCATAAATATGATTACACAAAAATGTGTTCTTATCTTCATCTAAGTCACAACAATATTAGTCTGCTTAAACTATATTAAACACTGCTTAAACACTGTTATATGTTATTGAACACAACATGTAAACATTAACAGTGCATGGTGGAAAAAGTATGTGAACCTTTAGGTTTATTACAGCTAATGCATTTCTCACAACACTATTTACATTTGCACAACAGTTAATGCATTTCTCAAAACAATTAGTCATTTGTGCACATCATAGTAGCAGTTTCCCGTTCCTTCCAACAAATTGAAAATGCTTTTGGACATGCATCAACTGCTGTCATACAACTCTCTGCTGTTTTATAACATTATCATTTGCTTATGTCATGTCAGTGAAAAATTAACTAATCTCGTGAATGTTGACTAGTCATTCCATATAAAACTGATAGTCCTCATTTCGTTACTTAAATCATTACATACAAAAATGTTGAACATATTTTGCCAGTAGTGCTGTGGAACATCCATTTTTTTCCAGCTTTTTTGCAGACTTCAATTGTGCTGCAATGTTTTTTGTTTTACAGCAGTGGTTTCCTTCATGGTGTTCTCACATGAATTCCATTCTTATTTAATGATGTTTTACTTATTGTAGATTTGTCAACAAAAATGTTAGCATGTGCCAGAGATTATTTAGATAAGTCTTTAGCTGACACTTTAGGATTCTTCTTTATCTCATTGTGCATTCTGCGCTGTGCACTTGCAGTCAACTTTACAGGACGACCATGCCTAGGGAGAGTAGCAACACTGCTGAACTTTCTTCATTTGTAGACAGTCTGTCTTACAGTGGACACATCAAGGCTTTTAGAAATACTTTTGTTACACTTTCCAACTTCATGCAAGTGAACAATTCTTGATTATAAGTCTTCTGAGGGCACTATTGGGTGAAGCATGGTTTGCATCTTGAGAACAACAAAATCAAAATGGTCATGTGTTCTTAAAAAGTACTGTATGTAAGTTTTTGACTCTTCTAAAGCATTAAAATACAATTAAAATACAATTAAATACATAAAATTGTACCAACCTTGTAAAAAGGATGAGGATCTACGTTGTTGCTGAAGGATGTCACAATGGTGTCATAATTAGGGTTGGGTATCGTTTGGGATTATTTCGATACTGGTGCCAAATCGAAACTTTTAAAACGGTACCGGTGCCAAAACGGTGCCTGAACTGTTACTTTTGAGCCACAAAATTATTCAATTCAATTCACCTTTATTTGTATAGCACTTTTACAATGTAGATTCAAAGCAGCTTCACATAAAAGATCATAGTAAATTGGAACAGTGTAGTTCAGTTTTTTGGGTTTAAGTTCAGTTCACTTTAGCTCAGTTCAGAGTGGTTTAATAATCACTACTGAGAGTCCAAACACTGAAGAGCAAATCCATAGATGCGCAGCTCTACTGATCCCAAACTATGCAAACTAGTGGCGACAGTGGCGATGGGAAAATAAAAACTTCACCACTTGGCAAAAGTGAAGAAAAAAAAAAAAACCTTGAGGGAAACCAGACTCGGTTGGGTATGGCGGCAAATTAATGCCAATATTAATCGAGCGCAGCAGTGATGTTTACGAGCGAGGAGAAGTGAACCGCGTGCAGATTACAGGCCTACACGCGTGGAAACTACAGCTCGCGTGCACACAGGGCATTTAACTTCTGGAAAGGGCGAGAACCCAATAGCGTTAAGAGACAACAAGTAAACCAAGTCCCGCCCCAGGACTTACAAAAATCCCAAAAGTTTCGCGCGAGCAGAGAGAAGAACCAGCGAGCAAGCGGAGAGAACTGATTGCGCGCTGTAGGCATGACCTCGCTCGCGAGATCATACATTGTGCGCACAGATGATGATGTGTTGATGTGATGACGATGGGTTGTTTCCTCGTGGTGGATCAGTTGAGCGCGCTCGTGAAAATGCCCTGTGCACGCGCGAGCTGTAGTTTCCTTGCATGTAGGCGAGTAATCTGCTCGTGGTTAACTTCTCCTCGCTCGTAAACATCACTGCTGCGCTCGATTAATATTGGCATTGATTTGCCGCCATAGTTGGGCACGACCATTTAAATTTCTCCGCTGGCCAAACGTCTTGTGCAGAGCTGCAGTGTCAGCGGCGAAGGCTGGAAGCTGGACCTCAGTGAAAACTCGTCTGTCCCTGGAGCGTCACAGGAATCAGTCTCATGCTCTTCACTCCTCCATGACCACCACAGAAGCTGCTCAGGATACGGCCTGGTCCAGGATATGGAAACCTTGGGATCATCTCGTCGCTGGTCTTGGATCGAATCAGTGACTCTGCATAGTCTGAGGGCCTCGGGATGAGTATCCTCAGGTAGAAATGGAGAATAAAGAGAATAATTTGCGTAGCTGCTGTATACAAACAAGATGCAGATGTGGAGCACATTCATGTGTAATATAGCTGAGTTATGCACTGAGTGTATGCTTTACTAAACAGATAGGTGTTTAATCTAGTTTTGAATTGGGAGAGTGTGTCTGAGCCTCGGACGTTATCAGGAAGGCTATTACAGAGTTTAGGAGCCATAAATAAGAAAGCTCGACCTCCTTTACTCGACTTTGCTATTCTAGGTATAACCAGAAGCCCTGAGTTTTGAGATCTTAAAGAGCGAGCTGGATTGTAGCGAGACAGTAGGTTGGTTAGATAAACAGGAGCTAGATTATTTAGAGCTTTGTAGGTAAGAAGCAATATTTTCAATTCAATACGAAACTTAAATAAATAATACAATAAATTGGGTTGATATGATCATATTTTCTAGACCTGGTAAGAACCCTGGCAGCTGCATTTTGTACTAGCTGAAGTTTATTAATAGAGAATACTGGGCAGCCAGCAAACAGATCATTACAGTAATGAAGTCATAAAAGCATGTACTAGTTTTTTTGCATCTGAGATGGATAGCATACTTCGTAACTTAGCAATATTTCTCAGATGAAAGAAGGCAGTTTTTGTGACATGAGATATATATATATGAGAACAATTATCTTCTCTTAAACTCAGACAAAACAGAATTATTACTTATTGGGCCTAAATCCTGTACACAGATCTCACAACTTGACCTACAATTAGAGGGATACAAAGTTAGCGTTAGCTCTACTATAAAAGATCTGGGTGTCATATTAGACAGCAATTTAACTTTTAAAAATCATATATCCCATGTCACAAAAACTGCTTTCTTTCATCTGAGAAATATCGCTAAGTTACGAAGTATGCTATCCATCTCAGATGCAGAAAAGCTAGTCCATGCTTTTATGACTTCAAGGCTGGACTACTGTAATGCACTGTTTGCTGGCTGCCCAGCATCCTCTATTAACTAACTTCAATTAGTACAAAATGCAGCTGCCAGAGTTCTTACCAGGTCTAGAAAATTTGATCACATCACACCAATTTTATCCTCCTTACACTGGCTGCCTGTTAAGTTTCGTATTGAATTTAAAATATTGCTTCTTACATATAAAGCTTTAAATAATCTAGCTCCTGTTTATCTAACCAACCTTCTGTCTCGCTACAATCCAACTCGCTCTTTAAGGTCTCAAAACTTAGGGCTTCTGGTAGTACCTAGAATAGCAAAGTCGAGTAAAGGAGGTCTAGCCTTCCCGTTTATAGCTCCTAAACTCTGGAATAGCCTTCCTGATAACGTCCGAGGCTCAGACACACTCTCCCAATTCAAAACTAGATTAAAGACCTATCTGTTCAGTAAAGCATACACTTAGTGCACCACTTACAGGGCTTCCACACAGGTTATGCATCTTGTTGATATACACTGTGAACATCAGCTACGCTAATTATTTTCTTTATTCTCTATTTCCACCTGGGGATACTCATCCCGAGGCCCTCAGACTATGCAGAGTCACTGATTCGATCCAAGACCAACGACGAGATGATCCCAAGGTTTCCAAATCCTGGACCAGGCCGAATCCTGAGCAGCTACTGTGGTGGTCATGGAGGAGTGGAGAACATGAGACTGATTCCTGTGACGCTCCAGAGACAGACGAGTCTTCGCTGAGGCCAGCTTCCAGCCTCCGCCACTAAGACTGCAGCTCTGTACAAGACGTTTCGCCAGCGGAGAAATTAAAATGATCGTGCCCAACTGAGCCTGGTTTCTCTCAAGGTTTTTTTTCTTCACTTCCGCCATTAGTGAAGTTTTTTTTCCCTCTCCGCTGGCGCCACTGGCTTGCATGGTTCGGGATCTGTAGAGTTGCGCATTGTTGGATTTGCCCTTCAATATTTGGACTCTCAGAAGTGATTATTAATCCACACTGAACTGAGCTCAACTGAACTGAACTTAAACACTACAAACTGAACTACACTGTTCCTATTTACTGTGACCTTTTATGTGAAGCTGCTTTGACAAAATCTATATTGTATAAGCGCTATACAAATAAAGGTGAATTGAATTGAATTGAATAGATATTAGAAATTAGTTAAACTTATGTTTCAAAATTTGTTGTAAATAAATCATGTGTTGAAGATGAAAATCAAAAATGAATGAAAGCAAAACTGAACGAGTTGAATATGACTTACAGGAGCATGACTGAAAACTACATTTGATTGTGTTACATCTGTTCTTTGGTACTTGCCGACTGTTTGTAAATTCAATACTGTATTTCCTAACGTAAAACCATGTACACTAGATTTCTGATTAATAATGGTCTCTGCATAGCTGAGCACTTCTTATAATAAAAGTGTTAAAATCACTATTACCTGTGTTTGGGCGTCAACCTCTGACGAATGCGGGGAACTAGGCTAATGCTCGCAGCACCGTAATGACAAAGAGCAGCACCTTTTGCAACTTTTGTAAATCATTTGCTTCACGTTGCTGTGTCAGAATCCTTGCTTGTAAAAATACGCTTTAGAATGCTTAAAAGCAAATTTGATGAACATGCGTGTTGATCATGTGTGTTGATCTGAAGAAAGTTGCTCTCGCTCACCGAATGCGCTGTACTGTGTGCGTTGCGTGCGTCCGTTCCCTAAGCAACAAGAACAAACGCTGTCTGTATTCTTCAAAGTTGTTTAAAATTAAATGTTTAGAGATGGTGTGACAATGCATACCTATGCCTTTGATGCACCCCTTTCTTACGTCCTTGTCGCAGCACCAGTGGCACCGAAATTAGGCACCGAAATTCATATGCTGATTTGATCCGGTACATACCGGTCACAAAGGGGTTTGGGTACCCAACCCAAGTCATAATGTTGCCATTTAAATGGCTGTTGCTTTAGGTTGTGCTTAGGCAACAAGGACGACCACTGTACAACATTTACTTGTCATCAATGAATCAGTTTAAATTTCAACAGACCATTCGGCGTCTCATTCAACAATGACCAAGGAGACGTGAGTATTGCTTTATTTCTTCTTGCTAAATAAGACATCAGTGGTCATTTGTGTAGTCCTGCTGTGTCAAACTCTGATCTGTCCTCTCTTGTTCACTGCCTATGTTGACTTGTGGCTGCTGTGTATCCATCTCTGAACTGGATTCTCTATTGAATTTGTTTCTTTCTCTGACTGCGTTCTCCATACTACGCCTAACCTTCTGCTGCGCTCCACGGGCTGCTGCTCCAGTCTAGAACTTCGATGCCCAGTGTTAATTTCATATTGTAATCTAAACCTTATTTTATACTGTTTGCTTATAATTAGATCTGTACTGTATGTATTAAATATTGTGATATATATATATATATATATATATATAAACAAGGTTTGATTATATACATTTGTGTGGCATTTTTACACTTAAAAGTTACATTTGCAGTTATTAAATTAAAAGGAAAAATTAATAAACAATATTTCAAATTATTAGTGCTTATCCTGTCTTTTAGGCAGTACTGATAAACTGCCAGGAAAAAACACTAATACATGTAGTAAGAACATCATCTCATGGTTCATGAATGTCACACAACAATGTTGCTACAGCTTTCTCACGTCTTACATTTCTACGTTGTAACAATGTAGCAAGCACATAAGTGGCGACGTTGCTTTTGAAAAATTACAACGTTGTACAGACATTGCTACAATGTAGATTTGTTTGTTGAGATATTCTACTTTGAAAATGCAGGAATGCTCTTTTTGTTTATGTTCTTTTAACCTGTCTGATGCCAGTTAAGCCAATTATATTTCAGAACTCCAGGTTGCCTTGGTGGAAGAACGCATATTTCATTTATTCATTCATTCATTCATTCAGAAAGGCTCTGAAAGCATGCGTCCATGACCGAAATGCGACCTCCGGTAGACAGTATCATATAAACTCCGAAATGAGACAGATTCAGTTCCATATGAGGTTATTAATTAGCAAATATTATAAATATTACGAACGTAAACATTAGGTGAGTAGATTAGCTGTAACTGCGTGTCAACGCGCTTCATTACAAGATTCGCAGTGATAAGCAATTTGACCGTTAGCACCAGATGAAACACCACAGAAATTTAAATACAGCCATTCAAAAGCACAGAGTATGCACTTACTCACTGTTAGATGACGAGCCAGGAAACCATGATAACGTTTAACATCTTTACTTGTGCACAGCAGACAGTCCAGATAACTTTACATGATGGCTTTTTCTTTCTGCCATATCGCTGTTGCACATGCGCAGTAGCGGGCTAAGGAACAGAGCATTTAAAGTGACAGAACACATATTCTATGTCCTCCTTCTTTAACTGTGACAGTTTCTTCTTAACAAAAGATTATTGCATAGCAAACTAAATCAAAATTTTAGTTTTTTGAGAAATGTTTATAAAAGGTAAACTGAGCTTAGAGAGAGGCTATAACACTTTTAACGAATTAATTAAACAACTTTTATACATTTAGTATTGTTACTCAGCGATTGAGTGTTTTCTCTTTTTCATCTCAGTCCATGTATTTTGGGTTTGGTTTGCAAAGACGACCAACTCTGGTCACTTAAGGAGTTTTGGAAAAAACTTTTGTTGAATGTTCAATGAACGGTTTCTTCTTGGTTTCTTGTGAGGTGCAATTTTCTCCGATTTCCTCTTGAATGGGATGTTTGTGTTAAGACTCGACAGAGGGGGTCTGAACCGAGGGAAGTGACATCACACTTTGCTCAAATGGTTGTGGTGGTGGTTCCGTGACTGGAAGAATGTGTTTTCAGTTTCGTCTGTATTCTCTTCCTTCTAATTCCACAAGATATGACCTTGGTTCATCCAAGAGTTTTTTTAACAAGTCCAATTCGATCATGACCTTTGGAAGTTGCCAATCTAACTACTTCACAAGAGTGGTCAGAGTGCTTTACTAGATTTGTCAAAGTATAGCTTTTGATATTTCCTCTTCCTTGAGAGTTGTTGCTTGACAGAAACATTATTTTTTGAGGCTGGCAAAAGGCCGATTTGCTATATGGTAGAGTTGTTCGAGTCTGCCTAGACATAAATCTCATTGCGGGAGAACCCAGAGTCTGGTCACGTGGAATGTTTCTGATGTTAAGCAAGTTTTGAAACACATCAGATCCATCTCTTTTGGATTTCTCCATTAGCTGTTTTGCACTTTGCACTGCCCTCTCGGCTAGCCCGATTCTGAGCTACTGGTGATGTGTGAGAAATCCCAAGCTGCTGCGAACTCTTTAATCGTTGACTTATGAATTGGGTGCCGTTGTCCGAAAGGACCTTGTGCGGACTCTCATGAACAGAAAAGTGCCTTTTGAGGTTTGTGATCACTGTGCTGGAGGACATATCCTGAAGCAAATCAATTTCAAACCATCCCGAATATGAGTCAACTAGTGCAAGGTAGTGTTGACCATACCACTCAAAGATATCTGTAGCCACTGTTGACTATGGGAGATCTGGGATGAAGTGTAAGTGAAGAGCTCTTTTTGTTAATGGGACATCTGACTGTTACAGATGGAGCATGACAGTGCCTGATTTTCAATGTCTTTGTTTAGAGAAGGCCAGAAAACAATACCTCGTGCACCTCTGTGAATGATTGTGATATATTCACTACGTAGTGATTCAGGAACCACTAGCTTCTGTCCCTTCATGATTACATCTTCATCAACTGTGAGCTCGTCCCTGAAGGGAAAATACTCACGTATTTCTACAGGCAGTTTTGACTGGCTATACGGCCCTCCTGATTTAAGAATATTGCAAAGACGTTGAAGAACTGGGTCCTGTGCAGTGTGAGTGCGCAACTCATTCAGCCTGAAAGATGAAACATGTTGGACTGACATGACTTCAAAGTCAGTTGAATCATCATAGGGTTCATTTGGGCCTGTCCTAGGGGAATGTGATAGCGTGTCGGCAAAGTATATCTCCTTCCCTTTCTTGTATATTATTGTGAATTTGTATTTCGGCAATCTTAGCATCATACGTTGCAGTCTGGCCGGTGCTGTGTAGATGGGCTTGTTGAGGATGGTTACTAGTGGCTGGTGGTATGTTTCGATATGAATTTCTTTACCATAAATGTAGTTATTGAATTTTGTACATGCAAATACCCCTGCCAGAAGTTCTTTTTCAATCTGTGCATAATGCACTTCTGTTTGAGTCAGTGTCCATGACGCATATGCGACTGGAGCACCTTCCTGAAGACATGCAGCTCCTAAGCTGAACTGGGAAGCATCATTTACATTTACATTTAGTCATTTAGCAGACACTTTTATCCAAAACGACTTACAAATGAGGACAAGGAAGCAATTTACACAACTATAAGAGCAACAGTGAATAAGTGCTATAGGCAAGTTTCAGGTGTTTAAAGTCTAAAGAAGCAAAGCATTAGTAATGTAATTTTTTATTTAAATTTTTTTTTTGAGAGAGAGAGTATAGTTAGTGGTATAGCCAGAGAAGCAGTTGCAGATTAGGAAGGAAAGTGGAGACTAAATAGTTGAGTTTTTAGTCGTTTCTTGAAGACAGCAAGTGACTCTGCCGTTCTGATCCAGTTAGGGAGTTCATTCCACCAACTGGGCAGATTGAATGCGAGAGTTCGGGAAAGTGATTTCTTCCCTCTTAGGAATGGAACCACGAGGCGACGTTCATTCACAGAACGCAAGTTTCTGGAGGGCACATAAATCTGCAGAAGTGAGAGCAGATAAGAAGGAGCAAAGCCAGAGGTTGCTTTGTAAGCAAACATCAGAGCTTTGAATTTGATGCGAGCAGCAACTGGCAGCCAGTGCAAACGGGTGAGTAGCGGAGTGACATGTGCTCTTTTCAGTTCATCAAAGACCACTCGTGCTGCTGCGTTCTGAAGCAGCTGAAGAGGTTTGATAGAGTTAGCTGGAAGCCTGGCTAGTAGAGAGTTGCAATAGTCCAGTTTGAAGAGAACAAGAGCTTGAACAATGAGTTGAGCTGTATGTTCAGATAGGAAGGGTCGGACCTTTCTGATGTTATAGAGTGCGAATCTGCGAGATCGAGCAGTTCTAGAAATGTAGTGAGAGAAGTTTAGTTGGTCATCAATTGTTACTCCAAGGCTTTTTACCATTTTGGATGCAGTAATGGTTGCCCCGTCCATCTGGATTGAAAAGTTATGGTGTAGTCGGGTTGGCAGAAACTTCAAGCATTTCCGTTTTCGCAAGGTTAAGCTGAAGATTATGATCTTTCATCCAGTGTGAAATGTTTGACAGGCAGGCTGAGATGCGAGCTGGAACCGAGGGATCATCAGGGTGAAAAGAGAGTTATAGCTGGGTATCATCAGCATAGCAGTGGTAGGAAAATCCATGTTTTTGGATGTCGTGTAGATGGAGAAGAGAAGTGGCCCAAGAACAGAGCCCTGAGGTACCCCAGTGTTTAGATGCTGTAGGTTGGACACCTCTCCCCTCCAAGACACCCTGAATGACCTGTCAGAGAGGTACGATCTGAACCATTGAATAACAGTGCCTGCAACGCCTGAGGACAGATGATTTAGAGTCTGCTTTAGCCAGTCTGAGATCCTCCACGACCGAGAGCAGGGCAGTCTCAGTTGAGTGGCCTTTCTTAAAGCCAGATTGCTTGTTGTCCATGAGGTTGTTTTGAGTAAGAAAGTCCAGGACTTGATTGAACCTTGATTGAACACTACTTTCTCCAGAATCTTGGCCATGAATGGAAGCAGGGATACCGGTCTGTAGTTTTCAAGTAGCGTTTGATCCAGGTTGGGTTTCTTTAGCAGTGGGGTTACCCTTGCCTGCTTAAATGAAGTGGGGAATAAACCAGAGTCAAGAGATGTGTTAATTATGTGAGTCAGTGTTGGTATGACTGCAGGAGAAATGGCTTGCAAGAGATGAGAGGAAATGGGATCAAGCGGACAGGTGGTTGCATGGCTAGATAGCACGAGTTTGGACACCTCAGACTCAGAGAGCTGAGAAAAAGAGGTGAGTGTGACAGGTTTTTGGATGTCATAGTATTTTAAGGTAGGTGGACTGGAAATCATTTGCTTCAGATTGTCAAAAGCATCCTGATGTTGTTTAAACCAGCACAATTCTGTGTTTTTACAGGTCAACTCAAGCAGGGGTGCAGACAGCTCACTGAAATTTGGTATGAACTTTCCTAAGTAATTTATCATACAGAGGAAACGTTGTAGTGCAGTAACATTGTCTGGTGGCTGCATTTCTGTGATTGCTTTTGTCTTCTCTGGGTCTGCTCGTAGTTCCTTATTTGTGAAAATGTGACCCACATAGCTCACTTCACTTAGACAGAATTTACACTTCTGAGAATTCAGTCTCAAGTTCACTTCACGGGCATGATTCAACACTCTTTAAATTTTCCACCCACTATGACCATCTTTTCTAACTCTGCTTTCACCTTGTTTTGCATCACTGCAGGAATTCTCTGTGCTGAACGTACAACAGGTTGAGCTTCCTTGTCAAGTTTCATGCAGTATGTCACAGGAAGTTTCCCTATTTCTTCTTGGAAAAGATCTGCATAGTCTGTGTTGGTCTGTTGAGCGTTTCTTTTAGACTGACTTGGTGCACTGCTTTATTGAGAGAAATAAGGCCCATCCAAAGACAATCAGAGAGCCCAAGTAATGGCTGTACAACCCTTTGGACCACATAAAATTGTAAAGTATAGCTCTGACCATTCAGATGACAAGGTAACAGTGAATCCAGCTATTTGAATCTCCTCTCCACCATAAGCAACAGGTTTTAAATGGCTCGACACCTGCAGATTTTCATGTTGCTTTACGTGTGCAAATGTCTGTGAGGACATGATGTTGCATGAGGCTCCTGTGTCAATTTTCAATTCAGTTGTTTTCCTATAGTTTGATTCACAGTTTTTCCTTAGATTTCTTGCACTTTGAACTTTAGTTGATTTACAACATTTCTGGAAGTGATTCCATTTGTTGCACCTGTGGCATTGCTGGCCATACGCAAGCCATATCTCCCATTTAGTTTCGTGGTTTCCTCCACAATTGCTGCAATTATGAATTTGTTGTGTAACAGTACGAAATGACTTCCTTTTTATCATTTGTTGAACACCATCCATATTTGACAGGTTGTGTTTTGGTCCAGCTAGCGTTTTGGTGTGCTGATCTGTTTATGTATCTGACATGTTTCAATAGTCTTTGCTAATGTCAACTTGTTGTCACGCAACAGTAGTTTCTCATTCCATCGTTAAGTATTCTGCATATTCGAGTCGATCCCTTATCAATTCTTCCTTCAAATCTCACATACGCCTCAATAGTTTCACCAGGCTTTTGATTTCTTGAGTTGAATTTATGTCTCTCCATTGTTATATATGTTTGTGGACTGCAAAGTTCTCGGAACGTGCGTTCTAAACACTCCAGGTCTTTGCGTGATTCTGCCAGTATGATTATTTGTCGGTCATCACCCTGACCCGTTTACACCGCAGCTGCATAAACAAATGTTTGTTCGTGCTCGATGGCTTCCGAGCTGGACAGCTTAAGCAGTATGAATGCTTTTGTGCGAGGCTCATTGTCTGAGTGTGCCGCGGCTATGAACATATCAAATTCCTGTTCAAAAACACGCCAATTTTCGGTGATATTGCCATCAAAGACCAGTGGATCGGGTCTGCGGAAACCTTCGGCCATATTTTATTTTTCTACGACGCTCTTAGACAGCTTACTGTGTTGAAGCACGATGGACGAGCCTTTCTTTCGCGATTGTCTGAATTCTGTGCAGACCACTTCTGACACCATGTTAGATGACGAGCCAGGAAACCATAATAACGTTTAACATCTTTACTTGTGCACAGCAGACAGTCCACATAACTTTACATGATGGTTTTTTCTTTCTGCCATATCGCTGTTGTACAAGCGCAGTAGCGGGCTTAGGAACAGAGCATTTAAAGCAGCAGAACACATTTTCAACACTCACGAAATGTTAAGGTTTATAATCTATTTAATACATATTAACCCTCCTTAACATGATTAAATGTAGATGCTGAATCACGTGTTTAGTTCTAAAGTTCAATTTCAAGATCTGAGGTGAACTATCTGCTGCTGCTTTCAGTATATGGCAATAAATATCATGTAAAATTCATAAATATCATATTATTCAAACTCACATTGTTAGCATTTAACACTTTTACACACATTTAGCATTTCAAGCACATGAGGTGTACCTGAGGTGATCATTGTCATAGTTTTCTGTTGTTCAGCTGTGAGAAATAGAAGCCATTTCTAATATATCAATTCAAGGTGTTGGTTAGGGTTAGTTTTTCTCAAATGCAAAAACACATTTCACAGACGTTTTCTCTATGTTCTAATGTCTAAACACAACACCCTTTTCTAAAGCTACATAAACATAACCATAGCTTCTCACTTCAAAACTCAAACTTTCACACCAAAAAGCAGCTCGAAACTTTCAAAAATGTAAACACTATACACATCATTACACACTACAGCAAAACCATTAAAAATACAATGCTCAATTTGTGAGAAGGTTCTTTGTTTATATTGTCTCTTGCCAGGCACCGGTGGAAAAATGCCCTGGAAGGCCTCCACTGGGATGTCAACACAGGCCAGCTCCATTGCCCTTAGGAGGTTCTCTCTAGTGTATGGTTGTCTGACATAAACCTTCCATCTCCACAATGGGAAGAACGCCTCTATAGGGTTCAGGAAAGGGGAGTAGGGTGGCAGACAGATGTTTAAAAAGAGGTTACTGATGGTGGTGAACCACTCTCTGATTTGGTTTGTTGTTTTGCGGAAGCTGACATTGTCCCAAATGATCACATAAATGTGATGTGCAGGCCCAGGATGGAGTTGTTGATGGTCCAGGAGGATGTCTCTTAGCTCCTCTAGGAAGATGAGAAGACGTTGGGTGTTGTAAGACCCAAGGACAGCATGCCGGTGGACAAGCCCCTCCGAACTCATGGCCACACAAAGAGTAATATTACCCCCCTGTTGGCCCGGAACCTCAGTGATGGCTCTTTGGCCAATGCTGTTTTGGCCTCTTTGCCTTCGTTTCTGCAGATTGAAGCCAGCCTCATCCAGGAAAAGGTACTCATGAGGTCTGGCCATCGCGTCCAACTGTAATATCCTCTGTGAAAATGTGAAAGTGCAAAGGTGTTCAGAACAACAGTTAATCAGGTGGCACAGTATTGTCCAGAAGTAATGTAGGGCACTGTGCAACACAGTATGTCCACTAACTGTACTGTGAACATGGATTTATTACTTGTGTTATAGTGTTGCGCTCAAAGGGAACCCTATAGACCTGTTTCATCCACATCTTTTGGTGCTGGAGAACTCGATCTATTGTGGCCATGCTGACATCATCACTGCTCTCAAAGTTGACATTACTGGCAATGACTTTGTCTCTGATTTCCCGGAGTCTGATGAGGTTGTTCTCACGAACCATATCCACAATGAGGGTTTTTTGTGCTGCTGTAAATATGGCAGCCCTCCCACCTCTATGTGATTCTTTCAACTCTAAAGAAAGAAACATGTGTTGTCAATTGACATGTTTTACAATAACAACTGATTTACTTTCCCAGGCTTGTAAAACTGTATTGTGACAAAGAAAGCAATAGAGAACAATACCTGTTGTGTTGTCTGAATGCCCTGATAATGGTGGCCACGATGAACCTACTTTGGTTTGGACGGACTCTTAGTTCTGCTTCAGCCATTGTCATGCCATGGACAATGACATGATTAATGACTGTTGCTCACATCTCATCCGTAATGATGGTGCGAGGTTGTATTGCTCTCCCTCCTGGACCTTCTCCTCTCCCTTGTTGGCCAGCTCCTCTTCCTCCTCTGATTTGAACTCCTCTTCCTCATTGGCCTGCTTCTCTTCTTCCATGGCCAGCTCTTCTCCCTCCTCTGACTCAAATTCCTCTTCCCCTGACTCTGCATTCATCCATTGTGTTTGATTGGAATCTTCAGCAAACTGTGCATTCTGTACTTGCTTTTATACATGTGGTCACAGCATTAGCAACAAGTGTCTTCAATTTTGAGTCGTTGTGTGTAATGAATGATGCTAGGTATGTTCATTGTGTTCAAACATTGCTGACTGTGGAAAGCATATTGCATCATATGAGCTTTCATTTAAAGAGCCCCTATTATACATGAAATAGGGTCATATTTTGGTTGTAAAGGTCTCCAGCAACAGTCTAATATGCATGCAAGGTCAAAAAACACTTTCATGGTCTTAGAATCAGAATCAGAAAGAGCTTTATTGCCAGGTATGTTCACACATACGAGGAATTTGTTTTCGTGACAGAGCTTCTACAGTGCAACAGGATTACAGAGACAGGACAAAAAACAGATAATAAATATATTTAAAAAAAAATAGAAGTAGTGAGTGCAAATATACAGATTGACAAGTGTATGTACAGGTTTATTACTATATACAACGTTATATGTGCAGCTGTTATGTGCAAATTGGCATGTAAAGTGTGTTGTTAAATAAGTGTATATGTGTATAAAAGTGTATGGCAAGTAGTGATGTTGGTTCCACTATTATTATCATCAAGTGTTCATGAGATGGATTGCCTGAGGGAAGAAACTGTTTCTGTGTCGGGCTGTTCTGGTGCGCAGTGCTCTGTAGCATCGACCAGAAGGTAAAAGTTCAAAGAGGCAGTGTGCTGGGTGTGAGGGGTCCACAGTGATTTTGGCAGCCCTTCTGCTCGCTCTGGATAAGTACAGTTCTTGGGGAGTAGGAAGGGTTGTACCAGTGATTCGCTCAGCAATCCGAACTATTCGACGTAGTCTTTGGAGATCGTATTTAGTAGCTGAGCTAAACCAGACAGTTATTGATGTGCAGATGACTGATTCAATGATGGAGGTGTAGAACTGTTTCAGCAGCTCCTTTGGGAGGTTAAACTTCCTCAGCTGACGAAGAAAGTACAGCCTCTGTTGAGCTTTTTTGACAATGGAGTCAATGTGAGTGTCCCACTTCAGGTCCTGAGAGATGGTGGTGCCCAGGAACCTGAATGACTCCACTGCTGCCACAATGCTGTCCATGATGCTCAGTGGGGGGAGAGCAGGGGGGTTTCTCCTGAAATCCACGATCATCTCCACTGTTTTGACCGTGTTGAGCTCCAGGTTGTTGTGACTGCACCAGACAGCCAACTCCATAACCTCCTGTCTGTAAGCAGACTCGTCACCGTCCTGAATAAGGCCGATAAGTGTGGTGTCGTCTGCAAACTTCAAGAGCTTCACAGAGGAGTCTTTTGAAGTGCAGTCATTCAGGGAGAAGAGCAGTGGGGAGAGGACACACCCCTGGGGGGCGCCAGTGCTGATTGTGCGGATACTAGATGATTTTTCCCAGCTTCACCAGCTGCTGCCTGTCCGTTAGGAAGCGGTTGATCCACTGACAGACAGAGGTGGGCACAGAGAGCTGAGTTAATTTGGGCAGGAGAAGTTTTGGGATGATATTGTTAAACGCCGAGCTGAAGTCAACAAACAAGATCCTCACATAGGTCCCTTTTCTGTCTAGGTGTTGCAGAACGTAATGCAGTCTTATATTTACTGCATCATCCACAGACCTGTTTGCTCTGTAGGCAAACTGAAGAAAGTCCAGTGAGGGTTCAGTGATGTCCTTCAGGTGGGCCAGCACCAGTTTTTCAAAAGACTTCATGACCACAGATGTTAGTGCCACCGGTCTGTAGTCATTTAGTCCTGTAAGTTTGGGTTTCTTTGGGATGGGGATGATGGTGGAGCGTTTGAGGCAGGAGGGCACTTCACACAGCTCCAGTGATCTGTTGAAGATCAGGGTGAAGATGGGGGCCAGTTGGTAAGCACAGGATTTTAAACAGGCTGGTGTTATAAAATCTGGGCCTGGTGCTTTTTTCCTCTTCTGTTTCCGGAAGACCTGGCGCACCTCCTCTTCACTGAACTGTAGTGCAGGTATGGGGGAGGCGGGGGGTGGTGGAGGTGTTAATGGTGTTGTGAAGAGCAGTTCAGAGTGGGTGTGGGGGGTTTTCTCAAACCAGCAGTAAAACTCATTCAGGTCGTTTGCAAGTCGTTCATTGTCTACAGTGCTGGGGGATGGTGTCTTGTAGCTCGTGATGTTTTTCAGACTTTTCCACACAGATGCTGAGTCGCTGGAAGAGAACTGACTCCTTAGTTTCTCAGAATGGTTCCTTTTTGCGACTCTGATCTCCTTTTCCAGTGTGTATTTGGCCTGCTTATACAAGGACCTATCCCCATTCCTGTAAGCAACCTCCTTGGCCTGACGTAGCTGTCTGAGTTTTAAAGTGAACCATGGTTTGTCATTGTTGTATGTGAGTTGAGTCCTGGTAGGAATGCACATGTCTTCACAGAAACTGATATAAGATATTACAGTCTCTGTGAGCTCATCCAGATCGTTTGCAGCAGCTTCAAAAACACTCCAGTCAGTGAGGTCGAAACAGGCTTGTAGATCCCGCTCTGTTTCGTTAGTCTATCTTTTCACAGATCTTAATACAGGTTTGGGTGTTTTCAGTTTCTGCCTGTAGGTTGGAATGAGATGAATCAAACAATGGTCAGAGTGTCCCAAAGCTGCTCGTTGGACGGAGCGGTACGCATCCTTTATTGTAGTATAGCAGTGATCCAGTATATTACTGTCTCTTGTGGGACATGTAACATGCTGTCTATATTTTGGCAGTTCACAGAATAGTTTTGCTTTGTTAAAATCCCCGAGAATGATTAAAACAGAGTCCGGGTGTTGTTGCTCTATCACCGTGATCTGATCAGCTAGTTTCTGTATCGCCAGGCTCACGTGCGCGTGCAGAGGAATGTAAACACTGACGAGGATGAACGAGCAGAAATCGCGTGGGGAGTAAAAAGGCTTACAGTTAATAAACAGTGCTTCGAGATCTGGACAGCACATCTTCTTTAAAACTGTTACTGTTACCGAATGTCCAACAATTAGTCTCTGGTGAAACTAATTGTAGGAATATGACTCGAGACAGGACAGACTAACAAAAACACAAACACTACTGCAGAGCACGACACGGAGGCGGCCATCTTGGAAAATAATGGCCAAGTCTTATAATCTGCAATTATTTTTACCTAATTATCCCAGCGACTCCCATATGAATCGGTAAGGGATTCATTTGTTCCCAAACCCCTCCTGAGCGCGAAGCTAATCTGCGCTGATTGGACCGATGACAGCCTGCTGCGATTGGTCGACACTGACACCCTTCAGCGCGAGACAGAGTGAAATGGCCAGCTGCTAATCAACAATATAAAAGTAGTCACAGTGCATACACGTTTCATAGTGGAATTTGGCTGCCAGTAGGTGAATGTAAATACAGACGATGGACTAGAAAATACCTATGACTAACTATTTTATTGAGCAAAAACTCCAAGAACTGGCGAGGAGATCTCCTAGCCCGTCACAGTCTACCTGCTCTTTTCACACACACACACACACACACACACACACTCACACACACAGGGCCGGCGCGTCCATAGAGGCGACTTAGGGCGGCAGAATAGAGAGGGCGGCGTCCGCGACACCTCCCTCACCACCCGCGTCCTCAGTTATATCCGCGAATACCCCCCCGGTTTTCAATTTCAACTGCGACACCCCCGGTCCTCACTTTACTAACGGGTCCCTTTCGTTTTTACTTTCGGGTTGAGGGCGGCGTGATCATCCTTTGCCTAGAGCGGCAGTTCAGCTTGCTCCGTCCTGCACACATACATTACCCTCCTCTGAGGACACAACACACACACACACACATTACCCTCCTCCACAGAGGACACACGACACACACGCCTAGAGCGCCAGTTCAGCTTGCTTGATGCAATTTAGACACCTCACCTCGAACCTGACCTGAACTATTTTGAAACTTGACCGTTGCATGCGTGTAGGAACAGCTGATGATCCGTGAACAAAGCGGCACGCGTCGCGTTTTCAACGTGGCTTTACACGCGATATGAGAAAATAAAGATTTGACCTGATACAGTACACACGGTTACAAGTAACAAAACACAACTAAATATATAATTTGCAAGCTAGCGTAAATGAGGCAATAATTTTAATCGCACATACTTACACTTGTGATATGGAGGAAGAAACTGATTCATGATGCACTGATCCATGTTCTGAGAGTCTTTACTGATCCTTCCTTTAACAAACGACAGATGAAGTATTCTTTGTAAGCAAGTAGTTTCCAGAAGCACTCGAACTGCTCAAGCCTGGGCTATATTGCTGAGGTTTCATCTTTGGGTAGACTGTCAATAATATCCATCTGCACAGCGTGATTTCATTCGACCGGTGTCTCTGTGTGTGTGTGTGTGTACGCTTTTTTTCTGTTAGTGGGCGGGGCCGCAGGTTTCAAATCTTCCGGGTTTGCGCGCGCAACTACTTGTGTTTCGTAGTCACGTCATGATGAACCACCTAATGACTCGTTATCAAGACGACTCGTTTGAAGCACTATGAGTCGACTCTTTTATAGATGAATCAACAGTTTAAACATTGTACACTTACAGATTTAAGCCTTAGCTGGATATTTCACTTCACTTCACAGAGTTTTTTTGCGACTTGTGTTTTAGCAAGGAAAATGTGTGTAGATTTATGAGAAAAGAGGATTGTGTTTTGTGAATTGTGTCTTCATGTGAAATGTGTTCGTGATATTGGAAAATGATGGCTAGATTTAATAAATGTGTTTAGACAACTGGTCATTTGGTTTAGAGGATTGGCTTTTGTGTTTTAGCATTTGAGAAAAAACTGTAATATGGAAAATATTCCTTCTAACGCGTGCCATTGCTTTTTATTTAGAATACGGTTTAAAGAGCCCATATTATGGGTTTTTTAAAATGCCCTTCCACGTAGTGTGTAACATAGCTCTAAGTGAAGTGAAATATCTAGCTAAGGCTTAAATCTGAAAGTGTACAGTGTTTAAAACTATTGATTCATCTATAAAAGAGTTGACTCATAGTGCTTCAAACGAGTCGTCTTGATAACGAGTCATTAGGTGTTTCGTGATGACGCGGCTACGAAACACAAGTAGTTACGCGCGCAAACCCGGGACATTTGAAACCTGCGGCCCCGCCCACTAACACAGAAAAAAAGCCCTCCACACACACACACACACACGCACACACACACACACGCACGCACACACGCACGCGCACACACACACACACACACACACAGAGACACACACAGACACCGGTCGAATGAAGTCACGCTGTGCAGATGGATATTATTGACGGTCTAATTAAAGATGAAACCTCAGCAATATAGCCCAGCCTTGAGCAGTTCGAGTGCTTCTGGAAATTACATGCTTAAAAAGAAGACTTCATCGGTTTGTTAAAGGAAGGATCAACAAAGACTGTCTGAACATGGATCAGTGCATCATGAATCAGTTTCTACCCCCATTTCACAAGTGTAAGTACGTGCGATTAAAGTTGTTGCCTCGTTTACTCTAGCTTGCAAATTATGCATTTAGTTGTGTTTTGTTACTTGTAACCGCGTGTACTGTATCAGGTTAACTCTTTATTTTCTCATATCGCGTGTAAAACCACGTTGAAAACGTGACGCGTGACGCTTTGTTTATGGATTGCCAGCTATTCCTACACACATGCAACGGTCAAGTTTCAAAATATTTCAGCTCAGGTTCAAGAGAGCTGTCTAAATTGCACCCAGCAAGCTGAACTGGTGCTCTAGTCTAGGCGAACGGTGAGTGTGTGTGTGTGTGTTGCGCAGGGCCGGTTCAGCAAGCTGAACTGCCGCTCTAGGTTAAGGACGATCACACCCGAAAGTGACGATTTACCCGAAAGTGAAAACGAAAGTGATCCATTAGCAAAGTGAGGACCGGGGGGTGTCGCAGATATAACTGAGGACACGGGTGGTGAGGGAGGTGTCGCGGACATCTCCCTCTCTATTGGTGTTGTGTCTTCTAAGGAGGAGGAGGAGGTGTTTGTGTGTGTGTGTGTGTGTGTGTGTGTGTGTGTGTGTGTGTGTGTGTGTGTGTGTGTGTGTGAAAAGAGCAGGTAGACTGTGACGGGATCCTCGCCAGTTCTTGGAGTTTTTGCTCTATAAAATAGTTTGTCGTCTGTTTTTTTAAGTCCATCGTCTGCATTTACATTCACCCACTGGCAGCCAAAATCCACACCTTACACTATAAAGCGTGTATGCACTGTGACTACTTTTATATTGTTGATTAGCTGCTGGGCATTTCACTCTGTCTCGTGCTGAAGGCTGTCATCGGTCCAATCAGCGCAGATTAGCTTCGCGCTGAGGACGGGTTTGGGTACAAATGAATCGCTGAACGAATCATATGGGAGTTGCTGGGATAATTAGGTCAAAATAAATGCCGATTATAAGACCATGAAAGTGTTTTTGGACCTTGCATGCATATTAGACTGTTGTTGGAGACCCTTAAAACCTAAATATGACCCTATTTCATGTATAATATGGGCTCTTTAAATCACTCGCTCCTGTCCTCAATCTGGCAACCTGCGCTTCTATTTGTTTTAATCCAGGGGTGCAATACCTAGTTCAACCACTGGATGTCAAACTTACATACTGCACCTTTAAAGGGCAGGGCAGAACACATTCAATCTCATCACATTGATTGGACTCCAGGTTGGCTGACTCCTGGTTCCAATTAGCTCTTGGAGAAGTCATTTGTTTAGGGGTTTACATACTTTTTCCACCCCGCACTGTAAATGTTTAGTGTTGTGTTCAATAAAAACATGAAAACATATAATGTTTGTGTGGTATTAGTTTAAGCACACTGTGTTTTTCTATAGTTGTGACATAGATCTTAGATGAAGAAAGCAACTGCAAATCTACTATCACACATGACAAAAATGAATATATTAGTACTAATTATATTAATTTTTGTCATGTGTGATAGTGAATGAATGCACAATGAGGTGAAGAAGAATCCTAGAGTGCCAGCTAAAGACTTACAGAAATCACACATGAAAAAAATGAATATAATTAGTACGAACATAATTATAATGCAGTATTACTATTATTATTATTATTTATATTTTTGAGCCAAATTTTAAAACAATGTCCTAGTGTGACTGTCTCAAGTATAATTTAATAAATGACAATTGCTATAAATTAAAAAAAAATAAATTATTATTAAATATACCAGGCCTTATTTTACAAGTGGCTATTTTAGTAAATGCCATTTTTGTCATCCATATATTTCTAAAAGCAGGAAATGGATAGATTTTGTCACTGAAAAACATGTCATCTGGTTGTGCACCTGTTTTTATCTATATTTAATTTTTTAAAGTAAAAACTTTAGGTTTTATTGTCATTTGGTGTGACACCCCTTTTTTATTTGTTTATTAACCTTTTACAGAAATAACAACCTGCAAGCACAGGACATCAACATGATGTCAGAATGACATTGTACCCCAATGTCGAGGGACAATTTTATTTGGAAATGAAAATCAGAATCAGAATCAGTTTTATTGCCAAGTGTGCTTCACACACACAAGGAATTTGTTTTGTCAACAGAAGCTTCCAGTGTACATAAAGTGACAAGTGACAACACAAAATAAATATGAAAAAAATAAATAAAATAAAAATGATAACATTAAACAGATGCGGTTAGTCAAGAAACCTGGATGTTGAGTTGTATGCACAGATTGTTATAAATATACAGGTTATAAGGTGCTGTGTACAAGTGCGAATGTAGAAAGTATTGCATTGTATATTGATATAAGGTGCTGTGTACAAGTGCGTATGAGAAAGTATTGCACATATTTATTGCACAGTAGGGGAATATTTAACGGTTCATAAGGTAGACAGCCTGAGGAAAGAAACCTTTTCTGTGTCTGGCTGTTTTTGTGCTTGGTGCTCTGAAGCGCCGACCAGACGGTAACAGTTCGAACAGGTAGTGTGCTGGGTGTGAGGCGTCCAGAGTGATTTTGCGAGCCCTTTTACTCACTCTGGAAGAGTACAGTTCTTGAAGTGTAGAAAGGGTTGTGCCAGTGATTCGTTCAGCAGTCCGGACTATTCGCTGTAGTCTATGGAGGTCGGTTTTGGCAGCTGAGCCGAACCAGACAGTGATTTGAAGTGCAGAGGATGGATTGGATGACAGCTGAGTAGAACTGTACGAGCAGCTCCTGTGGCAGGTTGAACTTCCTCTGCTGACGAAGGAAGTACAGTCTCTGCTGGGCTTTCTTCACAATAGAGTCTATATGAATGTCCCACTTCAGATCCTGAGAGATGGTGGTGCCCAGGAATCTGAATGACTCTACTGCAGCCACAGTGCTGTTCATGATGGTGATTGGGGGGAGTGCAGGGGGGTTTCTCCTGAAGTCCACTATCATCTCCACTGTTTTGAGCGCGTTCAGCTCCAGGTTGTTGTATCTGCACCATAACGCCAGCCGCTCCACCTCTTGTCTGTATGCAGACTTGTCACCGTTCTGGATGAGGCTGATAACAGTAGTGTCATCTGCAAACTTAATGAGTTTGATGGAGGGGTCTTTTGCAGTGCAGTCGTTGGTGTACAGGGAGAAGAGCAGTGGAGAAAGAACACATCCCTGGGGGGCACCAGTGCTGATGGTGCAGCTGTCGGATGTGATTTTGCCCATTCTGACTAGCTGCTGTCTATCTGTCAGAAAGCTGGTGATCCATTGACAGACAGAGCTAGGAACAGAGAGCTGGGCCAGTTTGTTCTCAAGCAGTGATGGGAAGATGGTGTTAAAGGCAGAACTGAAGTCCACAAACAGAATCCTTGCGTAGTTCCCTGGTTTGTCCAGATGTTGTAGGGTATAATGCAGTCCCATGTTGACTGCATCATCCACAGACCGGTTTGCTCTATAGGCGAATTGCAGGGGGTCCAGTGATGTCCTTCAGATATACTAGCACCAGTCTTTTGAATGACTTCATGGCCACAGATGTTAAGGCCACAGGTCTGTAGTCATTGAGTCCTGTGATCTTTGGCAGGATGGAACTTTGCGCTGTTCCAGTGATCTATTGAACATATGTGAGAAAATGGGAGCCAGCTGGTCAACGCAGGTTCTCAGACAGGCTGGTGAGACACCATCTGGCCCTGGTGCTTTCCTTCTCTTCTGTTTACTGAAGATCTGACGCACATCATCCTCACTGATCTGAAGTGCAGGGGGGGAGAGGAAGATGGCTGGAGGTGTTGATGGCTGTGTAGGGAGATGGTCCGGGCTGTGTTGATGTGGTATTGATGGCCGTGTAGGGAGATGGTTCGGGCTGTGTTGATGTGGTGTTGATGGCTGTGTAGGGAGATGGTCCGGGCTGTGTTGATGTGGTGTTGATGTGTGTAGGGAGATGGTCCGGGCGGGTGTGAGGTGTCTGGTCAGAGGTGTCAAATCTACAGTAGAACATATTCAGCTCGATTGCAATATGTTTATTGCTGTCGATACTGGGGGACGGTGTCTTGTAATTAGTGAAACCTTTTTAGCCTCTCCACACTGATGCATGGTCGTTAGCTGAAAACTGGTTTTGCAGCTTTTTGGCATAGCTTTTCTTAGCCACACCAATCTCCTTTGTCAATGTGTTCCTGGCCTGATTGTACAAGATCCTGTCACCACTCCTGTAAGCATCCTCTTTGGCCTGACGAAGCTGTCTGATTTTGGTGTGAACTATGGTTTATCATTGTTAAATGACAAGTAGGTCCTGGTAGGGATGCATAACTCCTCACAGAAAAGGATGTATGATGTTACAGTCACTGTGAGCTCGTCCAGATCTGTGGCTGCAGCTTCAAAAACATTCCAGTCAGTGCATTCAAAACAGGCTTGCAAGACCTGCTCTGTGTCGTTGGTCCATCTCTTGACAGTCCTTAATACTGGCTTAGTAGTTTTAAGTTTTTACCTGTAAGTTGGTATAAGATGAACCAGGCAGTGATTGGAGAGTCCTAGAGCTGCTCTGGCGACGGAGCGATATGCATCCTTTATTGTGGTGTAGCAATGGTCCAAAATGTTATTGCCTCTGGTGGGGCATGTAATGTGCTGTTTGAATTTAAGCAGCTCGTGTGTGAGTTTTGCCTGATTAAAGTCCCCAAGTATGATAAAAACAGAGTCCGGGTGTTGTTGTTCTGTCTCTGTGATCAGATCAGCCAGCTGTTGCAGCGCAGTACTCACGTGTGCTTGCGGTGGAATGTAAACATAGACGAGAATGAACGAGGAAAATTCTCTTGGTGAATAAAAAGGCTTACAGTTAATGAAAAGCACTTCCACATCAGGACAGCACATCTTCTTTAACACAGTTACATCCGTACACCACCTTTTGTTAATGTACTGTAAAAGCATGTCCCACCACCGCGCATTTTGCCTGTTGACTCTGTATCGCGATCTGCTCTGTACAGCTGAAAGTCCGGTAGGTTTAATGCGCTGTCCGGAATGGCTTCGTTTAGCCAGGTTTCTGTGAAACACAGGACAGCAGAGTTGTTAAAGCTCTTGTTTTTGCATGTAAGCAGAAGTAGTTCGTCCATTTTGTTAGGAAGAGAGCGGCGATTCGCCAGATGAATGCTGGGCAGCGGCGTTCTGAAGCCGCGCTGTCTTAGCCTGACGAGCGCGCTGGCTCGCTTCCCACGCTTGCGCGTCTTGTAGCGTTTCTACAATGCGGCTGCTCCGCCGACTACAATGTTCCGCAAAACGCCACAAAAATCAAAATCCAGTTCTTGATTAGTTGGTGTGCACTGCCGAATGTCCAGCAGCTTGTCCCTGGTGTAACTGCTCATGTTTGATAAACATAAAACAGACTAACAAAAACAGTGCAAACACTGGAGAGCTCCACACCGAAGCAGCCATCCACGGCGCCATCTTGAAAATTGGATTGTGTCAAAACCCAGCGTCAGGCTGATGTCAATGTCCAATGTCGGACAGATGTTGCATTTTGATTGCTTTTCAACGCAACCTAAAAACAACAAAATATCAACATCAAATGATGTTCCAGCTTGACGTTGTGTGGACATTGCCAATAGGACATATCAGATGTTGGATTTTGGTTGCCATACCTGACAAATTATTGTCAGTATTGGATATAAATATGATGTTGATTTAAGATGTTGGCTTGACGTTGGATTTTGGTCACTTTCCAACAAAACCTAAAATCAACAAAATAATCAGTATTATGATGCGTGTCTGCTGGGACGATAGCTTTACATAAAAATTTTTTGACAAATTTTCATCTCAACTGTTCCCTATAAACAAAATTAAATTACTGTTACACAAAATATTAAACATTATAAAAAATTTGAAAAATACATAAACATAATTAAAAATGAAAAAAGCATAATGTATACAATATGTATTGCATCGTGTACATTTAGAAATAACCCTTGAATGAAGTACACATGTAAATCAATACACTAAAATAATAAACCTAATCCATAGATACTTGTACAATATACTTAAATAAATAAATAAATAAATTCACTCTGCACTTAAAAAACCCTAAGGTTTAGATTGACCGTGTGTAAAAGTGCTCACATGCTCAGAAAAAAAAATCTAATTGGGTCCTAGAAAAAAGCACTAAAATTATTGCAAAGTTTAGTGCATCTTGCAACCAGTTGTCAAAATTTTAAAAGACATTTCTGTTTCCATAGTAAAAGAATGCAATGTCTTGCTAACAGTGTCAACAATGCAAAAGCATTTGTGGCACCCCTGTTTACTGAAATGTCCAACAAGTAATAGAGAAAGTAGTTTTTCCCAGATATAGTTTGTCAATTACACAGTATTTAACTGTAAATTGAACTGTATTTTCACTGTAGGAGAGTTATGTATCTTGTTACTCTATTTTAAAGCTGTGAAAATGACTATATTTTACAACAAAAATACTGTATTGTACGGTGGCCGAGAGAGCTTAACGCGCTGCAATTTAAGAAAGCACATGCAATAACAAAAAACACCAGCAAATAAAGAAACTTAAAAAAATAATCAAAGATCTTCATCAATTTGACAGCACACGTCTTTGTAATCAGGATATTAAAATAAACGAAAAACAACTCACCTTTCAAAGACCACCAGTCTCCACCAGTAAGTGATACCATCACTTCACTGAGCAACAGTCATGGCATAATAACACATCCAAATGTCAGCAGGGTCCATCATGTTTTTGGTTCCCCTTGAAACATTTCTGTTGTGTTACGTTGGATATTTGCAAGTTGTGCAATTGTGACCAATTTGATGTGCGTTTCTTCATTTGTTTGTGTTGTGACCAATTTGCTGCGCATTTCTTCGGTTGTTTGTGTTTTGACGAATTTGCTGCCTGTTCCTTCAGTTGTTTGTGGTGTGACTAATTTGCTGTGCGTTTCTTCAGTTGTTTGTGTTGTGACCAATTTGCTGCGCGTTTTTTCAGTTGTTTGTGTTGTGACCAATTTGCTGCACGTTTCTTCAGCTGTTTGTGTTGTGACCAATTTGCTGCGCGTTTCTTCAGTTGTTTGTGTTGTGACCGATTTGCTGCGCGATTTTTCATTTGTCTGTGCTGTGACCAATTTTCTGCGTGTTTCTTCAGCTGTTTGTGTTGTGACCAATTTGCTGCGCATTTTTTCATTTGTTTGTGTTGTGACCAATTTGCAACACGTGTGCTGACAAATTTAAGAAGATCGTTTTTTTATTTGCTGGTGTTTTTGTAATTGCATGTGCTTTCTTAAATTGCAGCGTATTAACCTCTCTTGGTCACCGTAGTATTGACATTTACAGCATCATTTGTCCTGTAACTGATTTACAGTAAGTCACTGGCGAACTGCTACGAATAAGTTTCTACAGGAAATTGTTTACAGTGTTCATATAAATTACATAGCACAATATGAATATAATTGTGGGCGACATGTTGTCTAAGTGGTTAGCACGGTCGCTTCATGTCAGCTGGACCAGGAGATCTTTCTGTGTGGAGATTGCATGTTCTCCCCATGCCTGTGTGGGTTTCCTTCTGGTGCTTTGGTTTCCACACAGTCCAAATCCATGCGGTATAGGTGAATTGGATGAAACTAAATTGCATGTAATGTTTAAATGGGGGAGTCTGAGGTTGTATCCCAGCACTGGGGGTTGTATTACTCTCAGTGCTAGGTTGTGGCAGGAACGCCATCTGCTACTAAATCTTATGCAAGAGTAAGTTCATTCCACTGAGACGACAACAAGTAAAGCAGGGTATAACCCAAAGGAGAGTGAATGAGTAAGTAGGTGAGTGAGAGTGCAGTGTCCAGCAATGTACATAAATTACTCTCTTACTATTTATATAATATTGAGTTGTTTTTTCTTAATTTTTGTCAAATAGAACATATTTAGTTTATGCAAGGGTAACTGGTGGTTCATTCCAATGTGGCAACATCAACTAAAGTGAGCGAGTGAGTGAGAATGAACTTAAGTGTCCAACAATGAAAATAAATTGCTCTTACGCTATTTGTATATTATTAAAAGTTGTTACCAATTAATAAACCACTTAATAAAATAATTGATGAAATAATTGATCAAGTTAGTGATTTCTTATATTTTCTCTAACATCAGACCTGAAACTATATAAATATATTATATATTTTTTCTTCAAAAATGCTGCCTATTTGTTAATTACCTAGAAAAATGTAGGGTATTTACATGGCTAAATCATGTTGACCTATCATAATAATATAAAGCATACAAATAAAACAGCAAGACTTTTATTTTGGAAAACCCAACACACTCCTACCGCGGAAGTAAAACCCTCACTGTGATGACGCTTTCACCGTTCGGCTTGTTTATCTTCTTCGACATGAATGCTAGTCGTCATTGCTTAATTTGATCGAATTCTCATTAAGCGGTTACATTTCCGAGTAATTTATTGTGTTATTGGTGTGTTTATAGTGTTTTTGAGACACACTATATGACTGATTACGAGTGTTTTAGGGTTTGTTTTAGGAGTTTTTTTGGCCTGAGCTTAGAGACTCGTTTTATTTCACATTTCGCGCATTTAATCTTTTTTTCTTTTGAGTTTAGTGTGTTTATTAATATTCCATTAAAAAAACAATGGCTGTTGTCAACGAAGGAGCTCTTAAAAAGATGCTGAAGGTTTGTATTCTGTCTTTTGTTGTAGATTCTCTAAATGTATTGGGCGATTAATGGTATTGTGTCAAAATCTGAAATACTCTCATAATCAGTGATCTAAATCTCGTTAGCTAACTTTAGTTATTTAATCAAGGTAAAATTGGTTTTATATTCACATATTCGTTTAGTGACAACTTGTGACATGCTTATATTGTTTACCATGAAATATTCGGTCTGAAATCACGTGATAGTATGACTTAAAAAAAGCATTTGCAGTGTATTTTACTGTGAAGAATGTTGTACTTTGATAGTCATTGCCTGCTAGTATGATTTATTTAACATTTGCAAAGAATATTTTTTAGAAATGTATATTATTAAGGAGAAAGTGAGAATTTGTGAATATTAAACCAAATTTACCTAAATAGTTATTTATCTTTATGCATTACGGAGTACTGAAATAATTGTCACATAGAGTTTAGGTATTGTCATATGACGTTTTAAATTTGCAAATTCTAAATCATTATGCGATTATTTTCAATTTCAGTAACATTACAAACGGGTTTTTTTTACCTATATATCCAAGTTTATATATAATAATTAAATACACATTGAAATATTTTGTTGTGTTGGTTCAAGGTACTTTTATAATAATACAGATTTTTATTGAAGAGAGTAATTTGTCTGCCATGACTCTAGATTATTTATATTATACTATTATATTTTATATTTCAGCAATACAAATACAGAGATCTCACTGTGCGAGAGATAACAAATGTCATCTCTCAATACAAAGACCTCAAACCTGTTATGGATGCATATGGTAAGATTCTCTCATACTATAATTACTTGGTAGAGAGAATTAGAAATGTTATTCTTTGAGGTTTTCATTAATAATTGCTGTTTAATTTGCAGTGTTTAATGATGGATCCTCCAGAGACTTGATGAGCCTCACAGGAACTGTACCAGTTAGTTATAGAGGTATGTTATAGAAGGATTTACATTGTAAAGAGGAAGTCAACATTTATAACATACATAACCATACTGTTTTTTTCTGTCTCAGGGAATGTATACAATATTCCTGTGTGCTTGTGGCTTTTGGACACATATCCCTACAATCCTCCTATATGCTTTGTAAAGCCCACCAGTGCGATGATGATTAAGACGGGGAAACACATTGACGCCAATGGCAAGATCTACCTGCCGTACTTGCATGAGTGGAAACATGTATGTCTCCCAAAACCCAACGTTGTTTAATTGAAATACCAAACTTTTCTCTGAGGCTAACTATTAATGTTGCATGGAAATGTCAAAGGAAGACGTTTCTATCTGTTAATGATACAGTATAAATTATTATAACACACTTTACTAACGTTTAATATTATTATGAAATCATGAACGTGGAGCATGTCTCACTCACCTTTTATTTCTCTAGCCTCAGTCAGATTTATATGGGCTTATCCAGGTCATGATTGTTGTTTTTGGTGAAGAGCCACCTGTTTTCTCCAGACCCACCACACAACCTCCATACCAGGCTTTCCAAGCGACTGGACCTCCTAACCGTAAGCAAAGCATTTCACTATGAGTGAATCTAAAGAAAATAAAAACTTTTAGATGGTTAAAGTTAAATGCAGACATTTTCTGTTAAATCGTTTAAATTAAAACAAAAAACATTGTATTATTGTCTACACTTAATATTAGGTGTCTTTAACTAATGTGTACTTGCACAAAATGTAAATTAAGTACAAAGTACTTGTACTTTTGTATTACAAATCAATTTTGTTTAGTTTTAGTGGTTCAACATATAACAAATCTCACTTTTAGTGGTTAAACAGTTTGGATTACATTTCAGTTCATAGCCATGGATAGAATAATTTTTTATCAGCAAAACATTTATTAAATAAATTAAATGGTTAAATAAAATATTAATTTATTTACAATAGCTACCATATTAAAACCACAACAGTTCTTTGTTATTCTTTATCTAAATCGATATACAAAAGTGAAATAATGGAAAATAAATATTTTTAAAAATACAAATTAAAATATCAAATGAAATTAAATCAAGTGATTTACCTTATTTCTTGATTTCTTTATTTTTTTTCGGTCAATATAATGTTCAATCCAATCCTCCTTAACTGCTTATGTTCACTTAAGACATGATGTTTGTTTACATGAATACTGATAGTATGAAATATTTTAACAGAACATATCATTTAATATTTTTTAAATATATTTATTTAACAAACCAAATAAAAAAAATAAAAAAATTCAAGGACTTCTAAAATAATAAAAATTTTGTGGGATGTGCAGATTATACTGTGTTTTTGTAAACTTTTGTGTGTGATAACCCTTTTTGACATCAGTCAAGCACATTTAACACATTTTATCACACACACGAAACTGAAACATTAGCTATTAACACATCCCTTTTGAAGGACAAATAATTTGCATATTTCATGTATGTCTTTCTGAAGGAAAGCACTTGAATCTAATGTTTCTGTTTTGGTTTTATTATTATGGGTTAATACAGCTAAATATAAAACAAAACATAATTTTAAAAGATGACACAACAATTTAGCAGCTTACTTATGGATCTACTTAAGATACCATAAAAAATCCTTAACTTAAGATACCTTAAAGTTTAATGATACACTTTTTTAGCAAATGTGTTTTAGTCGCCAAAGAAAATATTTATTTATTTATTACAAATTATACATTAAATCAATTACTAAGATAACAATACAAAAATCTGAAATGTACTAAAATGGATTATAGTACTATATAGTACTAAAATAGATAAATGCACTTTACATAATTGTTGTGAAACGTACATACTTTTATAATTTATAATAGTAGTATAATGCTTATTTTTCATAAATGCAGTGTAATTTTTAGGGGAGCAGAAAGTATGTTGACATTTTTTACACTTTCTTTTTGGCCATTTTTTATTTATGAAATAAGCTTTACATAATTGCTTGCCTTTTCCTGTTTTAAAAAGTAATGCTGGTTTTAAACAGCAGATGTCTCCCGCCTCCCTGCTCCCTGCATATTAAAATGTATTGGTTTTGTGTCCTGCTCTTTTTTTCAGAGTCTTATATGCCAGGCATGCCAGCAGTATCTCCCTACGGGCCCAACCAAAACCCATGGTAATCTTTTCACTCTCATTAAAGATTACATGCAACACTGTGTAAAATGTTTAATAAATCTGTTAAAGTAGGTTTTTTGCTTGCTGTAACAGGCTGTGCTGTAATTAGAGTGAATAATTGGTTATCTAATGATTTATGTCTGCCTTAGTGGTTACCCAGGTTACCCTTACCCAGGAGGGAATGCTTATCCTGCCACAGGTGGCCCATCACATTATACTTCCCAGACTCCAGTCACTACCGTGGGTGAGTTGTCATTCTTGCCTTCGGCTCACTTTTGTAGGTACAATACTTAATCTTATGATTTAAACCCACAAGCCATAATAACCCTGGAATAATCAAATGTACTTCACTTTCTAAGCTTTAGTTTTTATTGCCGAGATGTAACCCCCCCCACCTTTTTTTTATTAAGCAAAATTGAATCTAAGTGAGTTAAAATTGTCTAAATCTGAATGAATCGTTTAACAATTTAATCTGGCAATACTGAATCGTAATCAAGAATAAACGAAACTACTTTATGGAATAGTTTGAACTACCAATATTTTATCTTAATATGTGTTAAACTGCAGTGCAGTATGTATGCTTGAGAGGTTGAATTAGATATTGCAGTTCAAAATCAAAACCTCAGCTCAGGTACTGATTATGTGCATTATTTATTATTAAATGACAAAGACAATTTATTTATATAGCGCAATTAAAAACAACCCAAGTTGACTAATGTGCTGAACAATAGCCCCTTTTACACAGTGATATCGGTAAATATCCGGAAAATGGTAAATATCCTGGAACGACTTAACTGGTAAATAATTTTTAAAAATGCTGTTCACACAGGCAAGGACGTTCTGGAATTTTTCTGGAAAAGACCATTCACACATCCATTCCAAAATACCAGTAGGCTAAATTCTGACATCATTAACCAGAAATGAGCTCCAAACAGCTGCGCTTGTATTTGCACTCTGTATTTTGTACTCTGTATATGGATGAGTATTGTGAACAACTTCGATGAAAACATATGGAGGAACACTTTCACATGTCGAGATATACATAATATATTTGTGTGCTAGCACTCCCCAGCTGCTTCACGTGCACACGCATCAAGCAAATAAATCAGAGCTCAAAGGAAAACAAACAGCGGATTATCATAAGCATTTTATAGATAATTTTTTAAACAGTTGGCATTAAGACGGAACATTCTTGAAGAAGGATTACCTGACTAACATCTAGCAGCTAAATGTGTATGGAAAAATATTCAAAAGCTTTTATTTTCATAAACGGAGGAGATGTGAATGCGTCTGAATGTTCTGATTGGCTGGAGTAGACGTCTCATGTCAGTGCATTGTAAGCGTAAACGTGCTCTTTCCGGCAATTTTCCTGCTGCGTTTACACAGCACAGCATTCTAGCAAATTACCGATAATGTTACAACTTCTCTTTCCAGAAAATTGCCGGAACTAAATTAATGGTATTTTCAAAATTGCTAGTAATTTTCCGGAAAGGTTTGTATGTGTCAAAAAGGCAAATAACATGGTTTAAAATTTTACATAAAAAAATTACATTAAATGAAAGCTTTTATATGGTCAAAAGCCAGTAAAATATTAAATAAAACCCATTCATGTGTTAAATGCTTTGTGAAACAGGAAGAAATTGAACAGATATAAAAACAGACAAAGATGGAGTTTGAATACCTTTTAACATTACATTTATTCCCATACTAAAAGCAGCAGCAGATAGTTTGTCTCAGATCTAGAGAATAAAATAAACATATTTGAAAATTTACATTATTACTGTGAAAGATTTCAAACTTTACCTTTACGTTGGAGTGCAGTGCACTATTCTGTGCTTCTCAATGACTCCAGTATTTAAATGTGTCTGTCATGTTGTATTTGGTGGTGCAGGCAAATTGCTTGTTGCTGGAATCTTGTCTTGTTTGTTGTCATAATATGGTGTTACAATGCAAGTCGTTCAGCTAATGTTTACGTTAGTAATGTTTTTATTATTTGATCATTAAAAACCACCACTATATACTTGAAGTCAGAATTATTAGCCCCCCTGAATTTTTGGCCCCCCGTTTGTTTATTTTTTTCTCCAAATTTGTGTTTAACAGAGAGAAGATTTTTTCTACACATTTCTAAACATAGTAGTTTTAATAACTCATTTCTAATAACTGATTTATTTTTTCTTTGCCATAATGACAGTACATAATATTTTACTAGATATTTTTCAAGACACTTTTATACAGCTTAAAGTGACATTTAAAGTGTTAACTAGATTATTTAGGTCAACTAGGTAGGTTAGGGTAATTAGGCAAGTTATTGTATAATGATGGTTTGTTCTGTGGACCGACCATCAAAAAAAAAAAAAAAAAAAAAAGCTTAAATGCGCTCATTTTGACCTGAAAATTGATTTTAAAAAATAAAAAACTGCTTTTATTCTAGCTAAAATAAAACAAATAAGAATATCTCCAGAAGAAAAAATATTATCAAACACACTGTGAAAACACTGTGTCCTTGCTCTGTTAAACATCATTTGAGAATTTTTTTTATTTTAAAAGAAAAGAAAAAAAAAAAAAAATGAAAAGGGGGGCTAATAATTCTGACTTCAACTGTAACTCAGAATCTGCATGTCATTTTAGAAGCTGCTACTGTCCCCCGGAGGTCGCATTTTTGGTCATAGCTGCATACATTGAGCCAGCCTTCAAGAGTGAAATGATATACAGTGTGCTAAAATATAATTGGTCAATCTGGCAGTTGGTGCCTTATCGAGACCAATACAATGACAGAACGCACATTTTCAAAGGAGAAAAACTGTTTAAAGCATTGTTTTTCAGATAAACAAGCATGTTCACGTAATGTTTCTTAAATATCTGCAAAATTATTATTGTATCTTTATGCTTTACATACAGCACCTTTAATGTGAATTATTAGCCTTTCCTCTAAATCTGTTTTAATTTTGTTCAGTTTGAATCTGAAATGATCTCAATTGTAGAACTGGCAACACTGAAGCAGAGAAAAACTAAATTGATTTCAACATCTATCTGAATTATTCTGAATTGACACATGCTACTCTGAATTTTATTGCTTCATTTAAACTAGTGACATACTCTGAACCTATGCGCATGAATAGCTAAAGCCACCAAAGCTTTTCTTTGATCAAAACATCTTTACCATCATAGGAATGAATTCTGTTTTAGAATATGTTCAAATAAACTCGACAAAAGTATAAAAGCAACACTTGTTTTTGCTCCCATTTTTCATTTGCTGAACTCACAGATCTAAAGCTTTTTCTATGTTCACAAAAGACCTATTTCTCTTATATTGCTCACACATTTGTCTAAGTCTGTGCTAGTGAGTGAGTACTTTTAGTGAACACTAGTGAGTGTGCATTTTGTAGCGATAATGCAAAGTTGGATAGACTAATATCGACAAAGGAGAAATGCTCCATAACACTGATTTAGACAAATGTGTAGAACAATATTTGGTACCCAGAAAAAGTTTCATGTCTTTTGAGTTCAGCTCATGGAGAGGGGAGTAAAAAGAAAAGTGTTTAATGTAGAATTAGGCTCATGATTAACAAATTTAGTCTTTTAATTTACAGTTATATAAACAGTTGTTAAGTGTATATTGCAGTTTTGGGGGTAAATCAAAAACTTAGATCTTGAACAAATTAGACAAGACAGACTGCCCTGATCAAGCGTTAATGTCAGCTTCATAAAAGTATACCATACAACACACTTTACCCTTTATATACATTCTGCCCAATCTTGACCCTGACCTATGGTCTTCTGCCTGGTTCTGTGCCCGGTTTACAGTGACCCCATTGGACTGCTTTGAAAGGTTGAGTCTGTAACTAGATTCTGAGTTTGTAAAGGTCAAAGGACTTCATCCAGTTTGACGGAGAGGCTAGTAGGTATATTTAGAGTGGTAGGAGTTGGAAGAGGATATCTGTCTCCTGGGAGCTTTCATCATTAGGTTTGAACTATGACATTACACTACAGTGCTGCACAGAGTGTGTGAGTCTGTAATCTATAAAGTTTCTTTGATACGTACACATTTCATCAGTTTCTCAGAAACTGTATTTACCAGGCATTTCAACCATTCAGCCTCCTAAGTACATTATAATTGTACAAATTACAAAAAAACAAAAAAATCTATATCAATTAAGTTTTAGAGTTTTCTTTTTTGCCATATAGCCATTACTGCTGATATGGCATTACATCTTAAATGAATAAATATTAAATACGTTATTTCAGAATAGTTCATTTTTGTAGACATAAAGAAGTAAAAATGTTGAGACGTGACCCTCTAATTGTCAAACTGCATGTTTTTCTTGAAAGGTGTACTTAAAGGGCACCTATGGTGAAAAATCGACTTTTCAAGCTGTTTGGACAGACATATGTGTAGATATAGTGTATAGACCGTCATATTGGGGTGATATAAACACCGGTCCGCCCGCCCACCAAATTGATTGACAGCTGCGTATTAGCATGTCCCGGTAGTCACGTGTATAATCATATCAACAAGAGAGGACGAGCGCAAAGCAACCGAGAATAAAAGTACTAAACACGTCATCGTTTTTTTCAGAAAACATTTCTAAAGGTGCTATTGACTTGACATTTTCACCAGATGTTGATAGCAACCAAAGAAATCCATTCATGCAATGAAAACTAATCTAATTAGTTTACAAATGAAGTTGTGTGTAATAAATTGAAATGACACAGGGGAAAAGTATTAAACGCATGAAGAAAGGGAGGTGTAAAAAGCCAGTGAAAGCCTAGACTACAGCTGAAATTTCTCAGTAGTTATTCAGCCACCCTCTGCCCTTCGTCATTGTAAATTAACATTCATTGCTTCAGTCCAACATCTACATTAGCAGGATGATGAAGATGAAGCCAGGGTGGACATTTCAGCAAGACATGAATCCAAAAGACAGCCAAGGAAACTCTCAAATGCTTTCAGAGAAAGAAAATCAAGCAGTAGAATGGCCCAGCCAATCACCTGACTTGAATCCAATAGAAAATGCAAATCAAAGATCAAATTTGATAGACGAGACCCACAGAACCATCAAGATTTTTACACTCTGTTGAAGTATGTGGAAAAACAATTACACCTAAGCAATTCTTGTGACTTCATTCTCCATATGAGAGGCGTCTTTAAGCTGCCATAATTAAAAAAGCCTTTTATATAAAGTGTTAAATACATTTCAGTAGTTTATTTCCAAATGTCATTCCATTGTTAGTACACATAACAAATGTTTCTGAATTTTTTGTTTTGTTTCTTTTTATGTTTGTATTGTTTGAGTTTTTACCAAAATCTGGTTCAATTCCATCCCGTTTACAGCTCCTATTCCCAGGAAAAATAAAACATGACGTGGTCAATACTTATTTTCCCCACTGTATATTATTGAACACGTTTGCTTGTAATTTGTCATTATTTTGAACGGTGAGGGGAACTAAATTTGCATGTCTGTCTTAACCCTCCAGGTCCAAGTCGTGATGGCACCATCGGTGAGGACACCATTCGAGCATCACTAATCTCAGCTGTGAGTGACAAACTACGCTGGAGAATGAAGGAGGAGATGGACAGAGCACAGGCCGAACTGGATGCCCTAAAGAGGACAGAGGAGGACCTGAAGAAAGGACATCAGAAGCTTGAAGACATGGTGTCCCGCCTGGACCAGGAAGTGGTAAGAACATTTGCAGTTAATCTATTTAGAAGGCCTCTCTTTTTGTTAAAATTTGATGTTTAAAGTGTGAGTTTGTGTGATATTATGTGCATCCTCAGGCTGAAGTGGACAAAAACATTGAGCTCCTCAAGAAGAAGGACGAGGAACTGAGTGAAGCTCTGGAGAAGATGGAGAACCAGTCAGAAAACAATGACATTGATGATGTGATCATACCAACAGCCCCGCTCTACAAACAGATCCTGAACCTGTACGCAGAGGAGAATGCAATAGAGGACACCATATTTTACCTTGGAGAAGCCTTACGTAGAGGAGTCATTGATCTGGAGGTCTTTCTCAAGGTATGTTCATTCCTTTTTTTTATTTCAATCAAGTTTTTTTGTACTATTTTTGACCTTCCCGGTCTTTTTTTTTTTTTTTTTTGTCTTCAGCATGTACGCCTACTGTCCCGAAAACAGTTTCAGTTGCGAGCGCTCATGCAGAAAGCACGGAAGACTGCTGGACTTAGTGATCTTTACTGACCCTGTCACCACCAATGCACTCTCCCCCAATACTCCAGCTCTAATCATAAGACCCAGACTCTCTTCTAATCACTTTGTGGCATGTCAGTGGACGTTCACCAGTTTATCATATTTTACTTCTCTGAGAATTTTCGATGCTGCACCTGTCTGATTTTAATCTCTTGATTTTGAAAAGGTCAAATGAAAATCGGGTAGTGTTTGAGTAGACCTGAACATTAGAAGTCAATGGGATATCATGTTCCTTTCATTTGAGCTTCTAATGTTACACTGGTAGGTATTTTGGGTTTAGATGCTACTGCTATTGACTGTACAGGTTGATAATATTTCAATTCAAAGTTAACAGGAAATGTATGAGATCAGGCAATGTTACAGATTATTGTCAAACTCAATAACTGTGAATCTCACAAGGAAATTCACCCCAATTAAAAATAGAAGAACTGTTAAGATTGTTTTTATTTTTGCATTGTGACATTATCATGTACAATTAGATAATTTTTAACTTCCAAAATGTTTATTACAGTATTACAGAAATAAAAATGTTAACATTTGGGATGTTTTCCCTCAAATAAAATCTTTTACATTTAGAGAAACAAATAAGACAATATGTATTTTACAATAATAAATTAGATTTCCAGGGTACAATCTCACAATGCAAAAATCAGTCTAAAATGTGCATAATTTTTTTTTACGCAAAATATAATTTATTACTTTGGAATTTGGGGTGAAATATAATAGTTATGACGTATAGTTCTATATTTCAATTTCATTATATTAAATTTTAAGTTGAGCTATTTATCTCATTGCAATTGGGAATTATTTTGCATTTCATATTCGTTGTTTTAACTGTGTATATAAAGGATAGATTGTTACTAATAATTTGTTATGTAAAAACTTGAGCTGTAAACTGTTGTACTGTACTTTAAAACTGTGGACTTTTTATTTTTCCAAAAGTAAACAAAAAGATTTTCTTTTAGGCTGTTTTTGTTACCTGCTCCATTTCAGTTAGTTATTTAAATGCACCTTTGAGATGTGAATTACATTTAATACTTGATTTGATGTTTCTTAGACTTTGCCCCTAATATTTGTTCCAGACTGTAGGTTATTGTGTCGACAAAACAGATCAATAAAGTAACGTTATCTTTATTTATGACTGGCTTGTGAATGGTCAGCAACTGCATCATGTTTTCGTATCAGTGTGTAGAATGGTGGTGCTTTTTTTTTTTTTTTAGATTTTTCACCTTTTTGACCAGTCTAAAATTGAGGCTATTTAACTTCATTCACTTTTGGATTTAAACAACATAGTCCACTCACCCAGTTTGTTTCTGTATAGCTGTTATTTCTATTCAGTCTCCATAACAAAGACACATAAGGCAGCTTTTGTAGATCGTCACAATGTTTATTCAGTCTGGCTGTGTCTCAACTCTACAATCACACATTTCAAGTAACAGCTATAACCACTGCCGTGTTTTACCACTTGGATAGGAGTGTGTAGTTGTTCTGATGAAACACAAACAGAAAAAAAATACACTGACAACAGCATTTTGTTTTTTTCCGATGATCCATATAGTGTAGACTTAACACGAGTAGTTGGGCTTTATAAACTCCTCAAAATGACATAGTTATTACCATCATTTGCACTATGGTAAAAGGTCTCATTCTGATATTTATGTTAAAGTGCTTTTTCTACACAAATAGTGCACTTGTTATTGACTTTCAGTACAAAGACACACAGTCACTAACTTCCGTTATTGAGTTGGGTGACATGCACTCTCGGCATGTATATGTTAACACTTTTTAAAATACCTTAAGCAGTTCATAAATACAATTTCTTTTCGTACGCAAGCTCTGCTATTGTTGGTCAATGGAGCTCACTCATGAACTGAGCGCAGAATACATTTCTTAAAGGTTTGGTATATGCACACAGACTTAATTTCAGTCAGCCAGCCCCAGGGCTTCCGGTTAATTGTCATCCCATACAAAAATCGCTGCGTTTAAGATTTGATTTCTTAACAAACCAGCGATCTTCACTGCCTGGCTGAGAAACGATATAAAGTGGGTATCACACTAAACAAGAAGCACTGCATTATATTAGATTTTTCCGTGCCATGTCTTTAAAATATGGTAATTAATTTTACCCCAGTATTTTCTTTTTTTATAATTATTCTTTAGGGGTTTTTCCACTTTTATTATGATAGGACAGTAGAGATTTCAGACAGGAAGGCATTGGGAGCGTGAGATGGGAAGGATCGGCAAAGTATCCCGAGCCAGGAATCGAATGAGGGTCGCTGTGAGCACATTAGTGCTATATGTCGGCACACAATACCACTAGGCTATTGGCGCCAACATTATCCCAGTATTTTCAATGGAATTTCTGCGCTAGCCTGCTGTTAATGATGCCACCTGTGTCTTTTGTGTCAAATAGATGCTTAAGTCTGTTTAACTGATTTTATTTGAATTACATTACAACATCGATGCTGTAAAAGCAACCTCATGTAATTGAAAACTATCATATAAAGCTCACACCAGAAATTAATCATTGGCTGAAAAATATTAGCTGTGCATATACCCCACATGAATCTTTTCAAAAATGTTGAATACATTTTTGTTCATTTATTAAACCATTATAATTTTAGAAATTTAGGATGGTTTATAAAGCCACTTTATGGTAAATTTTGATCTTAAACCAAATTGTACCATTTTATTTAGAAATTCCAAATTGGTTATAGGCCCACTGTAAGTTAAATCATTGCATTTAATAAATACAAGATCAACTTTTCTTAAATTAGGACTATTGAATGTTTTTTTTTGTAGGTAGATATCAAATCTCATAACTAAGAATTGTAGCTTTAAAGAGATAGAGATATTTTGTTGTTTATGCAAAACAACGGCATTTCATTTAACAGATATTAATGTAAAGTTTGCTTGTTGGTATATAACCATTTACCTGATGCAGGAGGCAAGTACGGAATGCTAGCTGACCTCAAAACGGAATATAATAAGAGTCACTAATTGCACATCTTACAAGTGCTTCTTTCTTGAATATACAATAATATGCACATAGACACTTTCACAAAGGCTGATCGTTTTGGACAGACAACAGGTATAAATTATTTCTCCCTTTAAAGTTAAAATCACTAACACAAGGAGTGTTATCTAATGGTCTGCGAGTGACATGGAGTTATCTAATCTTAACAGGCAGTAAGGTTTATGAGGTCAGGAAACAGATAGGCAGGACTCGTTGAGGTTTGCAATTTGTGGCTACATTTTGGAGGAGACCGCGGTTCACAGGGTCAGCTCTTTCTGAACACCCCACAGGGTCTCAGCACTCTTCACCAACTGTTTCTCTTCTTCTGGTTTGAGGGTCATGTGGACAACATCTGTCAGGCCATTGTTACCCAAAATGCAAGGCACACTTAGGAAGACCTCCTCATTCACGCCATGCATTCCCTGTGAATACATAAAACAAGTATCAGATATCAATGCTCAAAAAAAACATCAATGGCTTCCAATAATTAGCATGTTGCTAAGCTAATGATATACAAACGTGTGTCAAACACAAACCAGTCCAGAATCATTATTTCTATACATACATAAAAATGTATCTAGTTCATGTTTACCTGCTTCTCAAAATGCAAACAGATTGATTGAAATAAACTGTACTTTAAGGTATTCTTTGCAGTTAAAAAGCACCATTTGTGAGAGTTGTGTAGTCAGTCAATCTGTCAGGGTTTATACACATTTGTACTACTAAAATTCAATGACTTTTCCAGAACTTTCAAGTACATATTCATGACGTGATGTTTCATGTAATGTCTACATACACATGGTAAATAATAAGAAAAACAAAGAGGTTCAAATTTATTACAACATATCACAGAACACGCAACAATCTATTTTGTTTAAATTTTTTATATTGATTTTGATAATGCTTGCACAGCATTAACAATGTGAGAGCAAGTTTTTGGCCAAGGACAGAAACGTAAGACAACTAACCTATATTCAAGTTAGGGCTGCACAATATATCATTTCAGCATCAATATCTCAATGTGTGCATCCACAATAGTCGCATTGCAGGATATGCCATGTTGGGATTATAGTTTAATATAGGGTTTACTCATAATGGAGTAAAAGTTTGTCATCTGCATGCATTTTAAAGAGATAGTTCACCCAAAAATTACTTACCATTTTCATTACACCCTTCACTTGTTTCAGACATTTGATGTTTTTTTATTTATTTATTTATTTTTTAAATAGAACACAAAAAGGAGACAATTTAATAACTCCTATACTATTGAAACAAGTGAAGGGTAAGTACATTTTAATCTTTGAGTAAACGGTCCCTTTAAGGCCTGTGACTGTGTAAACATTTCAAATTTTAAAACATCTGGCCAAAAGAAATGTTTTTGTAACTTTAATAAAAATTAAATAATACACAATGAAGACTATGCAGTGCTGATTATTCAAGATCTGTACCGGAATAGTGAATACCTGAAAACTAGAATTCACTTTACTATATTTTATTTATCTATGCTTGAAATTTATTTGTAATATATTATTCGAGATTCACTCCTCTACAAAATCCCTCCAATCAATCTGGTAAAAATCACACGCGCACACGCACTAGCTCTTAGCCAGCAACATAAAAACATATAAGTAAAACATTATGAAGTATTTCATAGGCTTTGGCAGATAAGTGCTAATTGTGATTTAAAAAAAAAAAAAAAAAAAAAAAAACCATTGGCTGAGTCCAAAAATTGCCTACTACTCAGAAGGTACTGCATTTGAATTTACTGCTCGGCCATTAGTAAAGTATGTTCAATAAAGTATGAATAAAACTTCGCCATTTTGTCATGAACACGTGGTGGACCTGTGTCAGCTGCGTTGCTTCACTTTTATTCATGAATTCTCTAGTGTGGCATCATGGGATAACATAGCGTCCATTGGATGCGCACTTTAGAATCTCGCCAGAAGTACTAGGTCATCCGGGTACTTCTCGCACACAATTCTATGAATTCGGACATACTACTCGGTTCGCATACTGTTTTTAGTGTACTATATAATATGGAAGCATGCAATTTTTGGATGCAACCATTGTTCAAATCAGTTACTTAATATTGCAAACTTAAAGATGTATTAAATGTATTGAAACCAACTGAACGCATTCATCAGTTTTCTATGTGCTTAAATTTTGTTTCATAAAACTGTGGTTCATGAACAGCTGTTCAAATCCCTAGAGGTAGTTGCTCACAGTTATTAGACAGAGGTTTCCGAGTATTTACTTAAATACTAATATAATATATATATTTTTCATAATATTTAGTTAGTTAAAGATGATCACTAATCTTCCAGAAACTTACTAATCCATCTCACCTTGACTAAAGTAGAGACCGGGTGACACTTGTGCATGTTCTTCAAGATACTCTCACACAGGTCAGCTACAGACATTCCAATAGCCCAGGAAGTGTAACCCTTCAGCTTAATAACCTCATATGCACTGCCAAAACAAACAAGATTAATGTTCAACAAAGAAAAACACCCATGAGCCCAGACTAAATACATTTACCCAAGGGGTTGATTTGTAGGTTTAATGTGGACACAGAGTAGACATTTGTTACAGATCATATACAACATAATTTGGCTTCTCTCTCTAAAACCTTTCTATATGCATTTCTGAGACTAATCCTAGTAGTTATGTCTAGTCGGTTAAAAAATAAAAATAAAATAAAATAAAAATTTCACCTGTCAACCACCATCTTGTGGACACTCTTCCAGTCCTCCTTGTCTTTATCTGTACCCAAATCAGGGTTCAGAGCTTGGAGGGACACCCCAGCCACATTTACACCGCTCCACACAGGAACTACAAAAACAAAAAAAATGGGAGGGTTACATTTTTTTTTTTGAGAAAACAAACAAACAAAGATTGACATTCATTGTGCTCTTGCATCGGTGCTCACCGCTGGAGTCTCCATGTTCTCCAACGACCCAGCCATGGCAGCTAGATGGATGAATTCCCAACTTCTCTCCCATCAAGTAGCGGAAACGAGCAGAATCTAAGTTTGTGCCACTGCCAATCACACGGTTCCTGGGCAAACCGCTCAGCTTCCAGGCCACATAGGTCAAGATGTCAACTAAAGAATAGATAAAGTTGGTTTATTATTTGGCTTTATTGCCATTATCAGGACTCCTTGTGTAATTGCAAACCTGGGTTTGAGACCACCAAAAGGATGCAGTTGGGGCTGTACTTGATGATGTTTGGGATAATAAACTTGAAGATGTTGACATTCCTCTGGACTAGGTTCAGGCGGCTCTCACCCTCTTGCTGACGAGCTCCAGCGGTCACAACAACCACTTTTGAGTTTGCGGTCACGCTGTAATCTGGAGAAAAAAATAAAAATAAAAAAAAATTAAAAAAAATTTAAAAAAACGGCATCAATTTTAGAACAATCTCACTAAAATGGTGAGTAACCACTTTCTATATGGTATAATTTTGCTTCTGATGCTTTTGGGAAACACAACCAATGACTGAATATTCGCAAATATTTGTTTAGACTTTAAGTTGTAACAAGAACTAAATAAGATTTGTTGCAGTGTTTGACAGGAGCAGAATTCTTTTTGAACTGTGCTCTTGTTAGTATGATTTATCATTACATATGCATAATATTACTTGTTCATTTTGTTTTTGGTGCAGATAAGCATTTACAGGACATTGGCTTTAAAAATAAATCCTCATGAAAAACTTTATGAAATAATTTTCTAGGATAAACTACTTGGTTCAAGTAGCTAAACATATATAAACCTTGTATGTTTCATATCTTGGGCACTAGTTGGACAGGTTGGAGCATGTTAAATTGACAGAGCACAGCTCAGATTGTTCTGTTAAAAAAAAGTGACGGGTTCCACAAAATTCCTTCATGTTGTCCCAACAGAAATCTAAGCTAATTTTTAATAAGCAGTTTGTCATGTAGGAAAAATTGTTTTTGAGTGCATTTTAACTATAAGTTATCACTTTTGTTAATTAAAAATAATTCCAGTGCAGTTATATAATGCAATGCTATTTTAAACCACTGAAGACTTTTTCATTTTACTTCTGCATAAATTGTATAACAACTTTGAATGCAAGCCATATCACTGGTATATTATTGGCGTACTATAAAATCAGCATCAATCTAACTTGTCTGTTGCTTATCAGCCATAAATTCAGTCACTTTATTCCTCCTTTCACATTTCATGTCTTCATTAGTCGATTATGAAACCTGACCTTTATCCGCTACGATCTTGTGTGTCTTGAGAAAGAGGCTTCCATGCTGCAAGTCCATAGCCTCTCCTTTCAGCTTATCTTCCATCACGTCCACCAGGGCGAGTTCATCGGTCAGATCCTGCACATGCATGCATTGTGATCAGCACTCCTCTACTTATTGTTTGCTTCAATATTTACATTTTGTTTGACATTTTTAGACCTTTCTTGAAGACAGAATAGGTGTATTGTTTATATATTTTTTATTTATATAACTGCAAAAAAATATGAGATTACATACGAATATATAAACTGCTAATTTATTCCCATTAAAAGACAATCCCCAATGGAATGGTCTCCTTTTTTGCCTAATTTCCAGTTATGGGGATAAGGTTTCATTTTGGCAGAGATTCAAGGCCTTCCTTCTAATTCAGAAATCATTCTATTTTCTAAGGTCAGGAGAACTTTCATTTACTTGAACAATAGCAGAAAAATAACCACTCCCCTTCAGACTAGCAAAGACCTACAAACCATTCAAACTCTTACCATGTTTTTTTTTTTTTATTGTATTAAAATCATACAAGCTACTGGCATATATGTTTACCTCTAAACATTAGACTCTTATTACATTTCAATATGGTAATCTCTGTGAGACTATCTCTGATTTTCACAATTTTTTTAAACAAAACATATAGCATATGCCAGATTTAAACCAACACAATAGAAACATGGTCCACTGAACATGGAAAATGGCCACAAGGCATTTAACACAGAGTTAGATCATTTTCAAAGTTGTAAACTTTTATTTTAAATTGATTAAGAATAAATGAGTAATGTGAATCATTTTAAAAAGACTTAATTGGACTATAATTATTATATGCAATTTAATTTATTTGTATTATTTTTGAACATACTAGCAATAATGTATTGTTAAAAACAACAACAACAAAATTAAACAGCAAACTGATACAGGGATTTATTTTTTTTATCCTGTGTGACGGTTTATCCAGTGCAGTGACCTCACTGACCTTGAGAAGGATGCTGACGGCGGCAGCCATTCCAACCATTCCAACACCAACCACTGTCACCTTGTTTGTGGGCCCTGCAGGCTGCTCCTTGCTCACGTGAGCAATGAGTTTCTCCTTTGTTGAGGCCATCTTCAACTGTGGAGAGCACAGAATCTCGTCAACTAATTTACTTTCAGGTAAAAGCACTTTGGGAGATTATGCCCTTTTTAATTACTTCTAACAAATTGCCATTTTGATAGCTTTGACTGATCATTAACATGATAGCATTGAAGTCTACTAAGGGATGTAGCATTTCATCTCAAGTGCAGCCACAAGAAAGGTTAAGTGTATAAGAGCAAAGCGCTATTTTCATCCCCCCTCTCATGTCCAGCTTTAGCAGTGTTGTGTGCACAGAGGCACGTAGATGGCCTGTGGAATTAATGCAAAGTGAATAAACAAATGACATTAAGAACCCTTTACTCTTGATTAAATGTCCTTAACATCCACAGATCATCACCACAAAAACAAAACAATGAATTAATATATTATGTTTGATCTAGTACAGAATTACAACTGCATAGTATTAGACGACTAAGCCTATTTTCCCCATTGGTGATTCATAATAGCCTCTCATTACTCTGATGGGGGAATTAAAACCACTTTCTCAGTAGACGTAATAATGCAAAACATAATGAGTGAATTATTTCGAGATCATAAATAGGGAAATCCTGCACGTACTCACTGGATGAATAATTACTGACTCATCTCACGTACAACTTGTGCACATGGGCATCCCTAAAAACTACAAGTACCAGAATCCTTTGCAATTAAGGAAGCGATACGTGCATCAAAAAGTGCATTGGTCCATGCTGAGAAAAGCACGTAGGCTTCAATGACTCACAAACCTTAATGATAAACCACTATGTGACAGACCTGATACACATGGTCCAGTATACGTGAAATATATACTACAAATTAACGATCAAGACAGATGCATCAAAACGATGCCTCAAAGAAAAATAAACAGGTTGACAAGAAATGTTGTGTTACGTTAATTGTATTTTTGATGTGCATCCACGATTACGTAACAGTGGAAGTACAAACGTTGCTTTCGTTCAAATGATCAACAGCTTTCAACATCAGCTCTCTGCACGTTACAATAATACGTTAACATATGCTTGTTACTAAATACACTTCTGAGGGAAATTAAAATGCCATATAGTCTAATGATCAATTTATTGATTAAGGAGAAAATAGCAAAACACGACCCACTATGGCATATTCGAATCTCTAAGACTAAAACTTTCTTTCGTTTAACGGGTTACTTTATTACAAATTAGTGTTGGCTCATGTCTTACCTGTGGATAGTTGCTATTTGACAGTGTAAATCAGGGCAGACCGGGCTGGAAATGTCTCCGCTTAGACTTTTTTCCGCACTGGTGATGTGAGGAAGGGGCTACGCGGCTTATAAAGCTTGGAACGCCCTCAAACTACAGAGCGATTTGCATATAAATGAGATGGGCGTGATTTCGCGTCTCGTGGTGGAAGTCACGTCCATCTGGGGAAGCGTCATGGAAGCGGATGTGGTTCAGCTGTTCACGTGAGCAGTTTAATAAAAAGGTGCCCTTTTCTTAAAGAGACAGTTCACCCATTTTGAAAATTCAGTGTGCCACAAGCCTGCTTTTGAGTGAAGGTCTCGGCCGTTGGATCGCCCAATGGGGGCTGGCTGAAGAACAAGTCATAAAGCCCTTCTCTCCGTGTTAATGAATGAGCCCAAATAAAAAAATTAATTACACCTGCAATAAAATGTTCCGAAAGCTGATTTTGGTCAGTAAAGGCACTGGTTATTGTGCTGATATAGATGCAGACCTTCATTTTTGTAAAGAGTATGTTTTTAGCAGTAAATTAATGCTGGGCGTGTCATTGTGATAGACAGTTTAACAGTTTCTCAAAGCAGACGTTGGAGCTTCGGCAGAAATGTTAATTATTAAATTTCTGTGTTATTTTACCATGATAAAATGAGTTCAGCAGTAAACTACACTTTCTGACATACAGAATCTGATGGAACACTCTTTTTTCGGTAAGGTCAGGACTTTATTGGGCTTTATTAGTTTGCTGATATACGCCTAACCACCCAGACAGCAAAATACACTCGGGCCAGTTCCGGCTAGATTTTCGCCTGCCGGAGACTTACCCCTCTCCATCTGCTGTACCTACTGCTATGCCTATGGACTCACTGCCCGATTCCGGCCAGAGTCAACGTCCCGCTCTCCCTTGTTAAGCAAATATGCAAGTAACTGAAACTGCAATTTATCAAAGTTCCACTAGTCCTGGCCCCATAAGGAGCAAATTTCTATTGACCCCACTGTTAAAATGGCCAGCTTTACAGGTGTTTGCAGCCTGATTTTGATTCATCTGCATAATTGAAGGCGTGGCCACTTGAGTAACAGCTAGGTCTCGCTGGTCGCCGTCATGTCACCACTGCTGATTCCGGCTGATTAGCTGCTGATGTCGACATATACATCGTATTTTTGTGTTGTTTTATGTGGCTTTACACAGTCAGTTGCCTTTGGAATAATTTCTTACAATTATCAGATGATATGGCATGCTGTGTGCACTTAATTGTGCTCACAAACCATTCACATGGCCTCCGTTTCCCAGGTGACTGAAATTATTTACTTATATAGAATCCCTATGAATGTATTTGTTTTATTTAAGATTAATAATAATTTATAATGTTCTTGCTGTAATGCACTCCAGAATCTGACAGATTGATTAGCTGTTGGCTCTAGAACAGTCATCTGAAATGCTGTCATACAGTTTTATGCCTGGATTTCATGAATAGCCTTGCATTTACTAACACAGACTATATTTGAAGTATTTGGAAGTAATTTGGTGTTTCCTTCTGTAGAAAAACATCATAAGAACAATGTTTAGTGGCTCAATGTATTACAACAGTGTTTTTAAAAGTCTAAACACTTTATTAATATAGTGTACAACCAAGCACATGTTGTCAGAACACAAACGAGCCGCAGGTAATGAAGTATTAAGCGTTTCTCCCATAGGAAAGCCGTCTAAGCAAAATGCTAGCAGCCGTCTGTAGCTCCACCTCTTTGCCCTTGTTTGGTATCCCCCGGTTGGTGCGATGATGCGCGAACAAAATGGCGACGGTTGGCCACGCCTACTGGTAGCTTCTTTTTAAATTTTTTTTATTTTATTTATTTATTTATTTTTATTTATTGCATAGCCATCAGGAACATCATACAACACAATACAAAAAATAAAACAAAAAAAAACTAATACAACAATGGTAAAAATAAGAAGATACAAAAAACAAACAAATAAATTAAAATAAATTAAATTACACAAAGTATAGTGTACAGCACTTCTACATCCAATGATTTTAAGTATTGACAGGGGAATCAAAAAAAGTGTCATAATAATTAATGCATATCTCAGATTTTTTGCTTTTCAACAATTTCACAGTAGAAATAAAAAAGTCAAACTTGTAGTGAATGGTGCCCATGGAACGAATGGTGCCATTATTAACGTGAGACAACGAAAATACCAACGCAAACCTCTCCTGTATTCTGACATTCCAATACTTCAGAGTTCAACTTTATCTGAAACAGTCAAGAGCAAGAGAAGAGCACGACGTGACCAGAAGAGGGCGCGCAGGACACAGGAACGGAGAGGAAGGGAGACGCTACCTCCCTTGGACCCTCATCTGTTCTTACCCTCTCCTGACTACCTACCCTCGGAGTGCACACAGCTCGCGCAGCTGACCCTGAAGACCAGAGACTCTGCTCGCTAAGACGGGAGGTCTCAAAGTCATCGTAAATTAGGGGTGCCTCTCATTGCTAATACCTTGTGGAATGCTTAATGCCTTAAAAGTATCTAGACAATGTGTATGAGAGTGTTTGTATGTTGATTTATGTTCTAAGATGTGCCTATGGAACAGCTATAAATTTGTTCACATAAGACATGACCTATAAGTTTTGCTGAATAGTAGAATTCTTAACTGAGTGGTCAGACCACATTATATTGGTTGGTCCCTTAGTGATTTATAATTAGTGTTTTGATATATTAGGTAAAACCCAGATGGTGTACCGGTAATTACATGCAGTATGTCAAGTCCTCACTGATATATGAGGTGTAGTTATGTGCATTACCTGATTTGGGAAGTATAAAAGCTGAACCAAACTGACCAGCTTTGCGCTTTCCGACTTCTGCATATTGAGGTTGGTTGCCCTTTATCCTCAACGGAGGATAAAGTAAGGATTTTGTTTCTGTCATTTGTCTTTTGTTTATTCTACCTTTTCACTGGATTTTATTTTATTAATAAAAGTGTATTTTATTACTTTTCTTCAACTGGAGTGGACTTTGACTTCATTTTCCAGCACCCATCAAGAGTTACCCTGTGTGGTAAAGTATGAATCTAATTTATTCTCTTGCAAAATACATTATAAAGACGATCCTTTAACTAAACTCTAGCTAAGAAATATAGCGAAGGGAGGATTCTGGTTTATCTTTATTTAATTAGGGTGATTAAATAAAGGCGATCCAGCACAAACTCCATACAAAAAACTGTTAATGTGGGAGATGATTTAGCAAATTTCTGTTTGTGTATGTAAAACTTTGCCTGTAAAATAATGAGATTAACAATATATTCAAGGCAAATGTTGGATTTGTTTTCATAATAAAAAATTATATCTTTTAATGTAAAATAAGAAGTTTTGTCCTTTTAAAAATATATTTGGCTAGATTCTTCCAGAATTTCTTTACAATGTTGCATTCAAAAAACAAATGACAAAGGCTCTCTTTATCCACATTGCAGAAACCACAGATATCCTCTATTTCAATGTACTTTGATAAAAACGATTTTACTGGGTAAATTGTATGTAATATTTTAAAATAGATTTCCTTAATTTTATTATTAATAGTGTATTTGAAGGGAGTTAACCAGGCTCTTTTCCAATTAACATTAACTATAATAGAGTTTCAGAAAAATTTGCTTCTAGGAGTAATTTTATTTTGCTTCTGAAAAATATTACGAATATGTTTGTTAGTACATTTTTTATCAGTCAACTCAACACCTTCTAAATGTAGTTTTGGGTTTACAGCAGATAGATAATTATAGCAAATATGATTTTTAACAAGTTGAATAATTTTTACAGGGATAGATTTAATAACTGATTTAAATTCTCTAAACAATATTGGGAAATTGTGAGTAGACATGAATTGTTCATAGGATAGAATATTCCCAGAACTGTCAAAAAGTTTTAAAAGATGATTAATGTCTCTATTAAACCAATTTACTAAAAATAAAGATTTATTTGAAGAGGTTATATTACCATTATTCCAAATAAAGGAGGTGTGAGGAGAAAAGTTGTGGCAGTAACAGATTTTCCAAGCTAGAAGAGCTTGTTGATGGAATTTGGAGAGTTTAAAGGGGATTTTAGAAATATTATAATCACATGTTAAAAAAAATTAAGCCACCTATTTGGTTAAAAAGATTATGAGGAATATGGTTCCAAAAGGAATTGGGGGTGGATAGACATCTCTTAATCCAAAAATGGGGAAATTGGGCAACCTTGACGTACTCCACGATAAATGTTAAATCTTGTAGTTGTAGAAGTATTAATGATTACAGAACTATTAATATCGGTGTAAAACATTTTGATGACTTTTAAAAATTTATTCCCAAAACCAAAACACTCTATAGTTTTAAACAAAAATTTGTGTTCAACAGAGTCAAATGCTTTAAAGAAAAAAAAAAAAAAGGATAATAGCTTCATCATCTACATAATCAGCATAATCTAAGAGATCAAGCACTAAACTAATTTTATTAGTTATGTGGCAACCTTTTAGAAAGCCTGTTTGACATTCACTTATAATGCTATTTAAACCTTTACGTAATCTATTAGCAAATACCAAAGTTATAAGTTTATAATCAATTGTTAGAAGTGAGATCGGTCTCCAGTTTTCTATAAATTGTGAATCTTTGTCAGGTTAAGTAATTAATGAGATGACTCCCTGTTTCATGGAGGTAGACATTTCACCACTATTAATACATTCAATATACATGTTATATAGAGGATTTTCAATGTGTTCCCAAAAATGTAAATAAAATTCTACAGTCAACCCATCTATACCAGGTGCTTTACCTTTTTTCATTTTAAGTAGTGCATCTTTCAATTCAAGAGTGGTTATATTTGAATTACATAAATCATTAAAGTCTTCATATATAATAGGAATATTTTGATTAATTATTTTAATGAAGTTATCACAATTATTTTCATCAAAATTGGAGGTATATAAATTTTTGTAGAAAAAAAAAAACATAATCGGAAATTGCTTTGGGATCCATACAAAGGCTTCCATTAATATTCAATGCAGCTAACGAATTTCTTTTGAAGTTTCTTTTTTTTAGAGCAAAGAAATAACTTGTGTTTTTTTCTCCCTCTTCGAGCCATTTGGCTCTAGAGCGAAGGAAGGCACCTTTAGCGAGATCCAGGTATACATTAGATCAAATTTAGATTGAATTTTAGTCAACTCTTCCTCATCTTCTTTAGTACGAATTTCCTTCTGTTCCAGAATATGTCAATTATCCAGTAATTCCATTTCCTTTTGTTTGTTGATTTTTAAAAAATTCTTTACTATGTTTTATGGCAATTTTTCTTATATTATATTTAAAAAGTTCCCAGGTACTTTTGAATTTATCTTTTAATCCTCCAAAAGTATCAGTTGCAATATTTTTAACACAAGTATTAAAGTAATTATCATTAAGAAGATTATTATTAAATTTCTAATATCCTCTAAGACTAGAATTTTCTTTTGAACCTTTAAGAGATAAATAAATAAGTTTATGATCTGTTAATAGAGTATGTCTATGATCAATTTCTTTAACATAACATAAAGCTGTGTTAGAGATCAGAAATAAGTCAATTCTAGATTGTGAAGACTTGTTTTTGTTAGACCATGTGTACTCTAATTTCACAGCGTTATAAAAATGCCAAGTATCTGTAAGTAATAAAGAGTCACAAAGAAGAGGCACAAAGAGATGCCAGATTGGATTGACCAGCATGTTGGAGGGTACGAGAGGGATATCTATCAATCAAACCATCTATACAGTCATTAAAATCGCCTGAGCATATAATGAAGCATGAAAATTGTTTTTTTGTGATTAATTAAATCAGAAATTTTGCCAAAAAAAGTCTTATTCAACGAATTAGAATTAGAACCATAAACATTACAAATTATAAACGTTGTGTTGTCCAGTCTAATAGTTAGAATCAACCATCTTCCATTTTCATCTGCAACAAAGTCAAGTACGTCTCCTTTAAATCGATGCATCAAAACCATTACACCTGCTGATTGTGAGGTTCCATGACTAAAATAAGTAGTTTCCCCATTGTGATTTCCAAAATTTCACATCCAAGTCCGTGGAATGAGTCTCTTGACAAAAAACAAAGTCGGCATCACTTCGTTTCAAGTAAAGAAATAAAACTTTCCTTTTCGAGTTATCTCAAATACCCCTTACATTTAAGGATGCTATACGTAAAGAACAGAACTCAAATACCATGCACTAACAACTATAGTCCAAACGGACAAAAAGTGATAATAAACTAAATAAATAATTGAAGGAAAAAAGAACAGGATTCACTTTATAACCTACCAAACTGCAAGACCTAGCCTATAGTCTTGAAGTTGAAAAAAAATTTAACATACATCAAGAGATGCAGCAAAATATTATCATAAATGTAAAAAACAAACTAGAATTGTAATTTAAAGATGCCTCTTGTATATATTATACAGTCAAGTAACATCAATTCATTTCCCTTCAACAAATGCACACTGACCACGGAATACAGCCCTTTTACCTTCCTCTCTTGCCTTTTTTACAATCGGCCATAGTTTTTTTCTTGCTGCTTTATCTTCAGGTGACAGAAATTCAGAGATGCGAAGGTTGTTATCCTGTAGAAACTTAGAATTTCTGGCAGCCTTCCAGACTTCCTCATGGAAAACGCGCATTGAAAAAAGAATGACAATGGCCCTCTTAGGATTCGTGTTTGACGGCAATTTGCGACCAAGACGATGAACCACATCCACCACACGATCCAGCTGGTCTTGAATTTTCGGGACAACTTTTCCAAGAGCATTAACAGTCATTTTTCTAACGTCTTCCCCATCTGCTTCTTTTAAGCCATGTAATTTAAGTGCCCATCGCTGGCTATAACGTTGCGCATCAGATATTTTAGCCTTCAGCGATGCATTTTCATCTTTTAAAGCATGTAGTTCTGCATCCATGTGGGAAAGTCGGACATCGTGAGCTTTAACATCAGCGACGAGATGCTGCACAGAAGTTGCTAAACTATCCACCTTGGCCGATGTAAGTTCTGTAGTTTTCTCAATCGATGATACCTTTGTAAGAGTATGATCAAGCTTCACACTGAGCACCTGGATAGCTTAAAGAACATCAGAGGAATATTTGAAACTTGTAGTGACTTTGTTTCTTTTTTTGAGGGCAGATTTGGGAATACAGCAAAATCGCAGAGATCCATAGCCGACTCTCCAGAGAGCTCCATCTCATCAGATTCAAAGTTTACCAGAGGCACCTGTTGTTTTCTATTTCTTCTCTTGCCCATTCACTGTATAATTATTCTGGTTAAGATATGAGAGGTATCTTATATTTAACTAGTACATGTTGGCTGCAAACTCCGATTCAAAAATCCAAAAACCGATTTATTTTAACAGCGTGACAGAAGTCTACCTACGTTGACGCCATCTTGGCTGCCTCCTCTGGTAGCTTCTTTTGGGTTGTTTAGAAACCTGTGGGTGACGTCACGGATACTACGTCATTTACAGTCTATGGTTTTTACCAAGTGTGGCTCATGCCTGCTTTTGAGTGACGCTCCTGGCTGTCGGATCGCCCCCTGGGGGCTGGCTGCAGCAGTACAAGTCATAAACCCTGCCTCCTCCATGTTAATGAACGAGACTTGAGGCCCCCCCCCCCCCCCCCCCCCCCCCCACAGAAAAAAAAATTATAAATAATTACACTTGCAAAAAATGTCCCGAAATATGTTTTTGGTGTAGGGTCTAGGATGAAAAAAGGAATTTAAACTGTTTCACATTTGTTAGATAATTATTGTACATTTTTACATTATAGTGATTTATGTGCTAAATTTAATCCTCCATGCTCGTTTAGAGAATATAATAAAGTAATCATTCCAACAAACAATGATTCTACCATTTATATTGCATTCAAATACTATACCAGAAATGAGATCACTCTGTATCAAAAAGAGTTAACTATAGCTTGCAGAAACTTAGAACATTAGAAAAAACAGAGATGTTGTTACATCTGCATTATACATTTTAAAGAAAAAAGAAAAAAAAAACACATTAATTCAACAAAGTAAAAAAGAGAGAGAGTAAGAGACACCAGAGAGGAAATTATATACAATGAAAGCAATTTTTGACTTTTAAAAGACTTTTGTTTTTTATGCCCATTAAAGACAAAATATATGACTTTTAGTCTAATAAAAAATAGCCAGAATTAGATTTTTTTCCCAAAACTGTACACTTATGAATAAAGAACTTACCTGTTATAATAAAAAGATTAATGTACTGAACGCAAGATTTAGAGTTGTAATAAAAGAAAATTATGTCAAAAGTATTTAAGGGTAATTTTTTAACTACGGGCACTTTTATGTCCTTTGATTATATATCCAAAAATATATATAATTTGTTTCAAATTTCTCTTTCTTTGTCAAACTAACAATAAAACCTACTTTAAAAAAATTATACTAGCTTTCTATTATACTTTTTTCATATTATTCAACAATTATTCCAAAATCAATGTTTTCGCCTTGTCGCACACCCAGAGTTTTAAACTTCAACAATAAAAATAATATTTAAACATATTATTTATCTGACAACTATAAATGTATCTTAATTAAGCACTAGTGAAATAAATGGAATATTTTAGTTAATAATGTGAGGCTATTATCAGTATTATTTTTATACAAAATAGAGCTGTCGCTCAGTGTCATTTCCACCACAACACTGTTATATCGCTTTAAAAAGTTTGTGTGAAAGATTATTTAGGTGGTTTCTATGAAAATGAATAGTGACATCTGAGCACATGTTCAAGATGGAGGGAATTAAATTTTTCATCAACAACACTTGAGGAAAAATCAAGGTAGATATTGCTTGATAAGGAAATACATTAATTCTACATAATTTCTAAACACGTTGTACCTTCATAGGTGTTATAGGAGCCATATTACTTTTCACTTAATTATAATGTTTATTTGTATTAGTTTGGGTTTCACAGTGACGTTTAATGTTTTAGTCACGTGAGCCTACCTTGCACCTGCTAGACCAAATAAAGCTCATGCACAATCACACAGGTGTTAGGAGGAGAGAAGGAGAGTGGGGTTGCTGTATTTTTTGTTGAGCGCCACAGCACAAGCAACAACGCCACAGCACATGCAACAAACGCCACGCCACGCCACAGTATTGTGTGAAAGTGCTGTTAATGCACATGATGAACTAATGCCCCTGCTTCCTGAGGATGAATTTCTTAAACAAAAGGAATGATTTTTAAGCATAATGAGTTATAGCAGTGTGTTTCAAAACCAAACTGAGCAATGGATCAGTGAAACTGAACAAACTCAAGGTGTTTCACAGAATACAACAGAAATGAATGAAAATGTATCACATTCTGCAAAATCAAATGAAGTTGAAATTGAGGATGAAATTAATCCATCTGATAGTGTCTCAAACCTGAGCAGTAACAAATCATCACAGTCAAAACATTCTTCAACCTCATCTGCACATTTAAAAGCCCAAGCTGAGTTGGCTGCTTTAGCCATGAAGAAAAAATTATTAGAAGAAAGACATGCACTGGAAGAAGAGGAGGAACGGTTGCGTAAAAAGAAGGAAAGATTGCAACTGGATGCTGAAATTGCAGGGGAACAGGCGAAACTTGAGACTCTCAAAACACACAGTACAACAAGTGTGAAAACGATATCAAATGTTTCAGATGGGATGAACTCTTATGTGGCAAAACTATCTAAACAACCACTTAATGTTGATGCAGGTGAATTTATTCCATCACATTCAAATCAGGAGAGACCATCAGGAGCTAAACCCAAAGTTAAGCCTACTCCAGTGTTGGACAATATAATTCCATCAAACATCAATGTCCCACCATTTCCGCAAACCCACCTGGATTCTATCGACATGCAATATTCACAAGGACCGCATGATTTCAATACAGATATTTTCATGGATTCAGAAACCAAAAATCATGTTCTTGGTCTCATGAAGAAACAGAATGAGGTAACAACACTGTTGATGCAGCAACAGGGGCTTTCAGCTTTACCAAAAAGAGAAATACCCACATTTGATGGTGACCCACTGAAATACCACTTTTTTATTAGAGCTTTTGAGAATGGTATTGAGAAAAACACAAATGACAACTGTGACCGTTTGTATTTCTTAGAGCAATATACAAGGGGCCATGCTAAAGCACTTGTAAGGAGCTGTCATTATATGAATCCAGATCGAGGATATTTGAAAGCAAAAACTTTGTTGAAGGAACAGTTTGGGAACGCACAAAAAGTGGCTTCTGCTTACATGGATAAAGCCCTTTTTTGGTCTCCAATTAAAACCGAGGATGTGAAGGCTCTGCAGGATTTCAGTTTCTTTCTCAGAGGATGTTGTAATGCAATGGAGGATGTGCAGTATCTTCATGACTTAGACATGCCTTCTAATATGTTGTGTATTATTAAAAAACTTCCATATAAACTCAGAGATCGATGGAGGAGCCAGGTTTGTGAGCTGCAGGAAAGAAACAACCAGAGAGTTAAGTTCAAAGACAATACTGTTTTCAGAATTTGAGAAACAAGTGAAAATACTTACAGATCCGGTATTTGGTAACATACAAGACACCACATCAGTAAGTGGAAATAAAGGAATGAACAAACTTAAGTCACAACATCGATCAGGAAATAAAGGAACCAGCTTTGCGACCACTGTGGGCACTGTGGAGAGTAAATGTCAGTCTGAAAAGAAAGAGAAGGAAATTATAACAACAGGTAAGAAAATATGTATGTGCTGTGGAGGAGGACACACCCTAGATATGTGTATACAGTTAGGGAAAATGGTACACGAGAAGAAGATAGGCTTCTTGAGGGAAAATGGTATATGTTTTGGCTGTTTGTGTACAGGACACATCAGTAAAAATTGCCGTAAAAGGATTTACTGTTCAAAGTGTAACCTTAAGCATCCCACAGTACTTCATAAGGAACCTGCACATGTTACTAAGCAGACTGAGAGGAACACAGTGGTGCCTGTTGACAACATGCTGGTGTCAAGTGGTCTTACAGGGGCTGGAGATGAGGACTGCAAGCTACCCATAGTGCCGGTTCAGGTAAAATCTAATAAAGGAAGCAAAATTATTACTACCTATGCATTCTTGGACCAAGGGAGCACTGCAGTGTTTTGTACAGAAAACCTGATGCACAAGTTTCACCTTACAGGAAGGAAGGGGCGTATTCTCCTACGAACCATGGGGCAGGAGAAGGTTGTGAGTAGCAACATTGTATCTGGTTTGGAGGTTGGGGCACTGGATGGAGACAGTTTTCTTGAGCTGCCAAAAGTTTATACACAAGAGTCCATGCCAGTGCACAGAGGAAATATTCCAACTAATAGGGATATTAAAAGATGGTCTTACTTAAAACACATTCACTTATCTCAGATTGATTCTGAAATAGAACTCCTGATAGGAACCAATGTCCCTAAAGCACTGGAACCATTACAAGTGGTATGCAGTGTAAATGATGGACCGTATGCCATTAGAACCATGCTGGGCTGGACTGTTAATGGACCACTCATGGGAGACAGTGGAGAAAGGGTTAACTGTGAACAGCCACTGGTAACGGTTAATAGAGTTTCAGCTGTAAATTTCGATGAGCTTTGGCAGCAACAGTTTAAAATTGACTTTCCTGAAAACCGCTTCGATGATCATGCTGGAATGTCAAGAGAAGATCAAAAATTTCTAGAACTGGTGAGTAATTCAGTAAAACATGTGAATGGGCACTACCAGATTGCATTGCCATTCAGGAGCATTAATGTCAGCATGCCAAATAACAAGAACATTGTTGAACAGCGTTTGCATCATCTGAAAAGGATGTTTCCGAAAGACCCATTATTTCATGCTGAATATAACAACTTTATGAATGATCTTCTTCTTAAAGATTATGCTGAGGAGGTGCCTGTAGAGGAACTGGACCGCAGTGATGGAAAGGTATGGTATATACCACACCATGGAGTGTATCACCCCACCAAGGGAAAGATCAGAGTTGTGTTTGACTGTGCAGCAAGTTACCAAGGAACATCGTTGAATGCTCAGCTCTTACAGGGCCCAGATCTTACGAGTTCTTTGATAGGAGTTATGACTCGTTTTAGAAAGGAACCAGTAGTAATCATGGCTGATGTCGAATCCATGTTTTATCAGGTACGGGTCTCTTCAGATTACACAGACCTGCTTAGGTTTCTTTGGTGGCCTAATGGAGATGTGGAACAACAACCTGTTGAATACCGTATGAAGGTGCATTTGTTTGGGGCAACATCATCACCTAGCTGTGCCAATTATGCCCTCAGAAGGCGTGCAGAGGATTATGGATGTCACTACAGTGAGAATGTAGTAGACAAGTTATTGAACTGTTTTTATGTAGATGACTGCCTTGTGTCAGTTGTTACAGAGAAGGAAGCAATGTCACTTTACCAGGAGCTGGTTTCCCTGTGCGCCAGGGGTGGATTTTCCCTCACAAAGTGGATGACCAACAGGCCTGGTGTATTGGAAGCTATCCCTGAAAGTCGCAGAGCAAGAGGCATGGTAGGGTTAAACATGGAGTTGGACTCATTACCTGTGGAGAGAGTGCTGGGTATGGAATGGTGCATAAAATCAGACTGCTTTAAGTTTAAGATTGTACTGAAGAATAGACCACTCACCAGAAGAGGAATTCTCTCAACTATGAGTTCAATTTATGATCCTCTTGGAATGCTGAGCCCTGTCATTTTAACAGCGAAGAAAATTATGAGAGATTTGTGCAGGAGAGAAATTGGCTGGGATGACACTCTGCCGGAGTCAGTGTCAAAGAAGTGGCTGAAATGGATGGAGCAGCTGCATTTGTTGGACGCGTTTAAAGTGGACCGATGTGTGAAACCATCATGCTTTGGAGAGGTTGTTACAGCCCAGTTACATCATTTCAGTGATGCCAGTCAGGATGGGTATGGAACAGTGTCTTACCTGTTGCTGAAGAACAGGCATTCAGTAATGCACAGTGCTTTCATCATGGGAAAGGCAAGAGTGGCTCCATTAAAATCCATAACCATCCCCAGAATGGAGCTTATTGCTGCTACCATGGCCAGTCGCATGGACATCCTTTGGAGGAAAGAGCTGCATATGGAGCTTTTGGATTCTGTGTTTTGGACCGACAGTACATCCGTGCTCAAATACATCAGAAATGAGACCTCACGATTCAAAGTTTTCGTTTCAAATTGGGTCTCTCAAATCCTGAAAGTTTCCAGTCCTGTGCAGTGGAGGTATGTGGACACTGCAAGTAATCCAGCAGATATGGCATCTAGAGGTGTTAAGGTGGATGTGTTTATTCAAAACACTACATGGGTGTCAGGGCCTAACTTTCTTTTACATCCTGAGAGTGAGTGGCCTGTGAACAAGGAAGACGTCAAATACCAGACTTGCCACATGAAAGGATAATCCCAGATGAACCGCCATTTACTTGAGTAGGAGTGGACTATTTTGGACCTTTTGAGGTTAAGAGTCGAAGGAGCATGGTAAAGAGGTATGGTGTTATATTTACCTGTCTTGCCATCAGAGCTGTACACCTTGAGGTTGCTCCATCACTGGATACGGACTCCTTCATTAATGCACTCAGACGTTTCATTTCCAGAAGGGGACAAGTGCGGGAGTTGCGTTCAGATAATGCAACAAATTTTGTAGGTGCAGAGCGTGAGCTGAAAGCTGTCATTAAGCAGTGGAACCAGGGGCAGATCAATGATCTTTTGCTGCAGAAGGGAATCAAATGGAGTTTTAACCCACCGGCTGGCTCTCATCATGGAGGATCATGGGAGAGGTTAATAAGATCAGTGCGTAAAGTCTTTAATTCGATGTTTAAGGTGCAAAACCTGGACGAAGAAGGTCTTCACACAGTGCTTTGTGAAATTGAAGCCATCATCAACAGCTGTCCAATCTCCAAGGCTTCCATGGATCCAAATGACCTGGAAGCACTAACTCCAAACCACTTGTTACAGTTGAAGACTTCACCATCATTACCCCCTGGGTTGTTCCAACCGACAGACATGTATGCACATAGGAGGTGGAAACAGGTACAATACATGTCCGATCTATTCTGGAAGAGATGGGTCAAGGAATGCTTACCTCAGCTACAGGAGCATCAGAGTTGGGTTGGAGTTAAGAGGAACCTCGTTGTGGGAGATCTTGTAATCATAATGGACAGCACAGCTCCACGAAATTCTTGGCCAACAGGTCGAGTAATCCAAACCTTCGCAGACCGAAGAGGATTTGTTCGTCAGGTACGGATTAAAACAAAAAACAGATATTTGGAAAGACCCATTACAAAGGTCTGCTTGCTGCAGGAGGCGGAGTTCGATTAAATTTGAACTACAGTAAACTTTTTTTGTCCATATTTTTGGATCATTCCTTTTTTTTGTGCATTTTATTTTTGCCTTTTTTGTGGATTTTTGTATTTTTGCCATTATGACACCAAGAGGAAAAGTATGGACATTTTACTCAAACTTTACTGATGAATTTTCGTGTGTTTGATTTATGTCTCCTATCTGTAATTTTGGATAATTATTATGTGTTGATCTAATATTTAGGGGCTGGTGTATAGGAGCCATATTACTTTTCACTTAATTATAATGTTTATTTGTATTAGTTTGGGTTTCACAGTGACGTTTAATGTTTTAGTCACGTGAGCCTACCTTGCACCTGCTAGACCAAATAAAGCTCATGCACAATCACACAGGTGTTAGGAGGAGAGAAGGAGAGTGGGGTTGCTGTATTTTTTGTTGATCGCCACAGCACAAGCAACAACGCCACAGCACACGCAACAAACGCCACGCCACGCCACAGCAAACGCCACGCCACAGCAACCGCAACAACCCTGTACACTACAGTAATCAGCTTCATAGACAACTGGTATTTAACTCACAAATTCATGTTTTGTTTGTCATGTTTCAACTATATATATAAAGTTTGCTAAAAACATCTTGGGTTCAGCGTGTCTGTATCAGCCATCAGCGCATCACAAATTAAAAGGACCCTCACTGCCTCTCCAGCGACTTAAGGACAATTCAGGAAGTCGCAATAGGTGTTTTTAAAAAACAAACAAAAATAAGGTAAATAAGAGTATTTTGTGTACATGAAAACTAGTATCAGTTCAAAGCTAATCAGTGAAGTTATCTTTAATTTTTTCACAATAAACTGTAGAAATGTCATTTCTACAGAAATGACAGCATGTGGTGGAGTTACATTTATGGTTTCAAAACACAATTGATATGGACTGCAAAAGTACAGGGGTTGGACAATGACACTGAAACACTGGCCAGTTTAGTGTTGGAGGTTTCAGGTCTAAACCTGAGCAGCTGGTGGCCAGCCTTCATTGATTGCACATTCCACCAGTAAGAGCAGAGTTTGAAGGTCTAATTTGCTGATCACTGTTAGATATACGATATGAAGTGGGTCTCAGATTCGGACAAGAATCACTGCATTAAATTCCCCTTTTCCCTGCCATGTCTTTAAAATATGAGTTTGTTTTACCCCAGTATATTGGTTGTTGCTAGATCGGATACAGTTGCGGCCGGAAGTTTACGAGAATTATTTATATTATTTATTAAATTTCACATTTGTTGTATTTTATTAACGTCTACCCCCACCCCAACCCTAAACCCAACTATCACATTAACGTAAAAACAGTAGTTGTATTGAGTATTATTTATGTTATCTATTAAACTACCCAATAGATTTAATTTTTTTTACGCCTACCCCCATCCCAACCCTAAACCCAACCATCACAGTACTTTAAAAATATTTATTATTGCTATTGTTGTGATTTCTGGCTTTTCTCTTAATGAATCAAGCTCAGACTGGGGTTATGAATATCAGAAGAATATACTTTATTGGAATATTTCCCAAAAAAGCAGAGACAGCCTGGAGCAGACCCATCTCTAGTCTCACTCCAGGACAAATCCAATGTCCCTCAAATTTGCTATCCCCTTTATCCTTGCTTCCTCCCACCTTTGTGTTTTCACAGCTGTTTACTGGTTCAATAGGCCTCTCCCAGCTCCTACTCCTTTACGACCCCTATTTAAAGACCCCTCTTCTTGTTGGCCCTTATAATTTACAGATCTAATATAATCATCACCGTTTTTCCACATACAGTTCACATTTGGTAATCATGACTAGTATCTATGTTTCAAACATCTAAACTGGACTCTTCTCTCCCATACAGTATGTGTCTTTTCAAATATACATGACAGTTTCAACATGTGTTGTATACATTTCATGCCTTTCTGACACAGATGGTTCTCATTGCATCCTCAAGTCCTCTCTCATGCTCTTTTATGACCCCTTTGCCTTAACCTATCACCTGTTTTCAAAGATATATAATGGCAGATTCGTAGGGCCCTCCACTCACCCAGTTAAATGTGTCTTCATATAGGTTTAGTACATAAAAATCTTCTTCATTTCCCTCCTCTGTGGCTTATTAGAGCCACACCTTAATTGTCTTTACCCATAGTGCAACTTCATAATTCAGCCCTAAGTTCTACTACCTAATGACAAATATATGTCACTGTATTATTACAAATGACCAGATCATGGAATCGCACTTTGGAATAAAACCAAGCCAAACATCTGCATCCGGTCTTGACAAGAACACAGTAAAAGACTTGATTCTATTTTGCTCTTATATCAAAGGATATAGTATAGTAGTGTTTTAAGCATGAGCGTGCATCAGGTTATACATATGCTTGTGGGGGTCACAGTTATTTCAAAGAATCAAAGAATAACCATACATAATCATAATACATGTTTACTACACACTATTCTACTCCACCAACAACACACATAATAAGTAGAATAAGTTGATCTTCAGCCCAGATACTTTGCGCACCGTAGAGAGCCACCATTTTGGGGTAGAGGTTGACTAGCACTTACACCCAAGGCATGGATCCTCTTCATCATCCTCTTCTTTATCTAAACTATCAAAATATTTAGCACTCTGCTTTCTTAATCACAGTCTGATTTACTCTTGCGATTGAATTGTTTGTTTCTTTCTTTCATTCTGGCCTGAAAAGATGTTGATAGAGACTTTATGTTGAGAGTCTGTAGCCTGAAGTTGTGGTGATTATCATCGCTTGAACTTGTGGCACCTTCTGTATTTCTTACTCAGGCATATTATCAAAATCACTCGTTTAACTTTTCTGATAAACTCCTCCTGCCACACTTTGCACTTCATTGAGCTTCAGGATTTTCTGGTTCCTCTGTTTCCCATTAGCTTTCTCTTCCTGTAGTTTTTTCCTTTGGCGCCCTTTTGCAGTGGTTCAGATGGTACCCAGTTGATGGCATCCCCTTTGGCAACCTTGTCATAAGGTCCTTTTCTCCTGACTTCACTCCACTTTCTCCAGAGCACCTCAGATATACTCGAGCATCGGAATAATCTCCTGCTTCTGCTATTCTCTGGTTTCCTGTACAGATATCGCTTTGCACATGGCAATTAGTTTCTTCATAAAAGACTAAACTTCTTCTTTCCAATGCATTAGAATTGTTCTCCAAACATTCTACGAGTTTAGGTTATATGCAAGGTTAAATGCAAGATTACATGCAAGGTTATGTTCAAGATTGCATGCAAGGGTCGACCCAATAGCACTTCATGCAGTGTTAGTTAGTTATTTCCACATATCTTGTTAAGCTCTGGCCTTGATGGATCATCTTCAGCTCTTTCAGCCATTTCTTACAGGTGTGTATGATAATTGCTCAATTTTCTTGATTTCCAATACTTGTTTAACTCCTTATCAATTAATTTATTTATCTATTTATTCACTGAATCACATATCCACCTATTTATCTACTTAATTATTTTTAATTTATTTAATTTAATTAACCTTAATTACTCATAATTCCTTTATAAATGAATTCCAAATATGGGACTTACTTCTTGTGTCTTAAATGTAATAACTATTCCTTCTTTCCTACTTTGCTTCTGGAATCACCTTCACTCATCTACCACACCTGTGGTTTTCGAAAAGCTTGTATCTCTTGCCCTAAAAAGTTTTATCATAACGCAACACAACATCCACAATCAAGTTATTGAATAACCCTCTTATGTATATTGCTGTTCCTTTACTCACCTTCTACTCTGCACAAAAGTCACATGTGTATAACAATTCACTAATCACTATAATAAAATAAGGAGACCACTATCTTTGCTGCTTAATTTTCCTCACCACTTCACCCTTGATACAAACCATATACATTTTTAATGCCAATATTTAGAAATGCTGTTGACTCAACAATCTGTTCTTCGTATGTATTACAAAAATCTTATCTTTCTTTTTTCACTCTGATGCTACATATATTGTTCATAGAGACTAGTTTGTTGTTTAACTTGTAATCATCTAATTGAGGTTGTGACTCTATGCTAAAACTACTATATTAGAACTACTATATTATTTCCTTTAATGAAAATACAATTTCTTATTTATCATCTTACATTTCTTGTTAAAGGCATGCCTTTTTTTCAGTCCTTTCTATTTTGTAATTTCTCAACTCAATCCTATTGTATAATCCTCCATCTAATTGGCACTAAAACATTCATCCCTAAAAAGTCATCGTTTCATTATTTGTAGCAATAGTGTTTTTTGTTTAAGTCTTTTACTTAGGACAGAGCTAAATGGATCTGCAGATAACTAAATAATCCTACATATGTTATAACAATGTCAATCCTAAACCACTTTAAATCCTTTTAGGCATTCTAATGTATGTATATTGCTTATCAGCTAATGTACTGTCTACCCTCCTCTAGTAATTACCTGAACAGAAATCAATTACTTTAACATATTTGTCATCAGGAATAACATATTTCAGTACAGTGTGTTGGGAATCTCTGCTGAAAAATCCTCTATCACTGATTGCGCTTAAATCATAAACTACACAAAATTTACTTTTGTCTGTTTTGACTAATGCCATAATCAAAAATGTAATTTAAATCAAATTCAAATAAAATCCATTCATGTTTTTATAACAGTTTCAGCGTCTAGTGTTTCTCTGGGCAAACCTGCATCAGGTTTAATTTTAATCCTCACTATGCTGGCAAATTTTTTCTACCTCTACGTCCTGAACTGATAATCATTATTTACCCTAAATAATTTTCTTTCTGAGATATTTCTTAATTTGCATCTTATATTGATTTGTGTTATCAGCTCCTAATTCCTTCCCGCTCTCACATCATGCTGCTTGTGCATACATTTTTGTTGTAATTGTTACAAGTTAAAACTACCTATTTCTTTATAGGTTCTTCTCTATCTGTTCTGGTTTTTCATCTTTAGTCCTTATTCCTTTTTGCTTTGAATAATTTTTTCACATATAATTATTTGTGAAGCAAAATCTGTTTTCTTAAACACTTTTCTCTTTCAATTATTCTTTTAGTACATTTAGAACTGTCACTTTTTTACCTATATTGTACCCAACCTGTTCATTTCATTTTTTGATTCTAATCTCTTCTTTAAGTATAAAACACTTTTCTCTGTCTTAATCTCTTACATAGGTTTTCTCTCAAATCTTGGTTTAGATTACTCAAAATAGGATTATGCTAAGATATTTCCTTAATTTTTACTTAAATATTTAATTCCATCAAAATTTCTAATCCAAATTATTTCTTCAGCTATCAAAAGCTGTCTTTTTTTTTTTTTTTTTTTTTAGTCACCACCATGCATTGTACTTTATCCTTCTATGTTCAAGGATCTCTATGATTAAACTTATGAAAATTAACCAAATTATTTAACATTCATCATAATTTATAATTTCAACATTACACATTTAAATTTTCATCGTATATTTTCATATAACACTTTTCTTCAATTTATCAAATTGGCAGGAGTCTGATTTGAGACAAGAATGGGTAGGTACACTTTTGCTCTTAATTTTCCTTCTGAGTGGTCACATTATACTCAATTTGGACTATAGTTCGACTGCTTTGAGATGGACTGCCAGACTCTCCCTCCTCGCACCCTGAGAAGACAGCTGGTTCATAGATTGGCTCTGGAGTCTTTTCTGTGGTTTCCAGACTCAACACATTTTTCCTTATCAGGGCACAGTGTTTCTCCCCTCTCTCTTAGTTCTGGCTTCTTTTCTTTCATTTAGCTGATGTAAAGTTCTGGTGGTGCACTTTTTCTTGTTTTGATCAGTTCATCATTCTCTTGTTTGACTCTTTTTAGTGTCTCTGAACATCAGTAGCCTTTTCAGTCCTCAGTAAATCCTGGGCGTGCAGTGCCTGCCTCACTGCTTTCACAAATGTCCACAGCCAACAGTTTGTCCATTGTGTTTCTCAACCACCTTTCCTATTTGCCAGTGCACTCAGAGATGTCTGGTAGGTACAAGACTACAGTCCACCAAAGTCCATCCCTATATCCTCTTAATTAATATATGGAATTTAGCCCATGACTTAATAAAAGTCTTTTTCCTTTTTCCCATATTTTCTCCATCAAATGAAGACTCCTTCCATCTATTATCTTTTTGTTATCAGCTTATTTTTCCTCCAGTAATTATTATCATATGTAAATATGATATAATTTTCTATTTATTTAGTGTTATTCTAATTAATTTCTTTAGCTTCAGATTGTGCATTTTTGCTTATCTATACTAGTGTTTCTTTAGATTTTTTAATTTCCCTAACATTTTCCATACTCAGTTTCTATTTTCCCTATGCCTGCATCAAATGTTCCTTCCTTTTGCCATTTGTCATTTTTTATATTTTATATTCTCTGCCACATATTTGAATATTTTATTTCTCATTTCCAGATCTGTTTTAATTAAACAGTACTACATGGTGGCCTAATATCTGGTATAACTGTTCAAAATCATTACTGCTATAGCTTAGGGTTCATAGTATTAATTTAACCCACATGTTTGCTTACTAGAACCATTTTTCATTTTTAAAATGCAATGCTTAATTATCAGTTTAGCTCCTTACTGCTTTTTTTAAAAAAAAAAAACTTTTTAACTCACTCCATCATGTTCTTTAACATTTACCCAGCTTCTATGATTTTCATCTGAATCACTGTGCTTTACTACAAATAGATGATGGCTCAGATAATATGTAGCTGACTTTGATAATGATGACAAAACATTTTTTATTGCCCTTAAATATAAACTAATCCTCTAAAAGCAAACCTTAGTTTCTTCAGAATGTTACTGATTTTTCTAGTTTTTATGATCTATTCTGTTAATATACCTATATTTGAAACATTTTCTACATTTTTAAACATCTCATTTTTTCTCTATTAAACAGTGTTTGGACTTATTTTTTTCAATTTCTATTCTATTCTTTTTTTTTTTTTCTTTTTCCTTTCCCTAATTTGCATTTTTAGCTCTTAGGTTTACTTATACATTTTAACCTTTTTAAATTTATTTTATTTTACACTTGTTATCCTTAAATCTTCAGTTTTCCTTTCTCATTTTTATCTTTGTCAAATAACTAACTTATCTAATATTTATTCATACTTGCTTAGTAAATCTATTTATTTATTAATATATTATTTTACTTCATACTCTCATTATCTCCATATATTTATAAACTATGGCTTCATTTGTTAATTAGTATAGCTTTAATGAATTTATTTTAGTTCCATTTTCTATAATATAACACTATTAATTATATCTTACTCTATTATTGGTATTTCCCTATTTCAATTATCTTGCTGTAGCACTTTGTAATATGTCTCTTCATTTAATAACTTATATTATACCCATTATGATTATGTTAAAGTCTATCTTTTTATTTTATATAATAGTTTGATATTCTCTTTTACTGTTCACACATGGACACCATAAATCTCTCTCTTACCCCCATCCTTGGGCAGACTGTCTTCCACCTGTTGCTATGTCAGGAATTTCAGTCCACTCTGCTTCAGTGCACTCATTGTTCTTTTTTTAACATAAACACAACTTAAAACACAAAGATCATTTTCAGAAAAATGTTTAACTAGTATATACTTCTGCCTTCAGTCTGTGTCCTTCGAATGCAATATGTTCCATTAGTTTTGGTTTAGGAGACTCCTCCTTTATATCATAATCTCTTCCCTGATCTGCATCAATTACTATTCTTATTGCTCTTTAAATCACACCACAAATTTGCAGCCCTCCTTTTATATTATAATCTACTATCATCATTATTTTAACCTTCTCTTTATTGAAAACATACTTTTAAACACATTCACACTTTTACTCTTATTATTTTTCTCTTCTCATTCACTCCTCTCCTCCACTCAGTGTAACATGAGCTGCATCCCCCTATCCTCGTTCCAGTCAAGGAGGAGGAAGGGAGCCTTCTCTGCACACCAATATGGACTATTTTGCCTCAACCTGAAGCAGCAAATACACAAACACATACAATTGAATAAATACACTACACTACACTCCTCTTGAGTGACCTGCCCGAGCAGCCTTCATGTTTTTTACCTAAAACTGAAGCGGTAACCACAGGATTTTCACTACACTCCTCTTGAGTGACCTGTCCGAGCAGCCTCTAACCTTAGAGCGGTAACCACAGGATTTTTGCCTACCCATGCAGCCCTCTGCTTTACCTTTAACAGAGCGGTATCGTAGGACTTTGCGCGCATCTCTCTACTTAAACTTAATCTGCTTTAATCTCTTAACTGTCACCGCACATTAAAGACTGTCTCTTAAAATTATAAATGCTCTGTGCATATCAAACATCCATTTAAAAATTGCCCAAATATGGGTAACAGTTACTAGTTAATGTTTATCCTATCCGTCAAGGCCCTCTTAGGAAAACACAGATCATTTGCATGCAAATTACTCTTTTTCTTATGTTATTCAAAACCCCTTATTTCTTTTAATATCTTTTTATGTTTACTTTTACTTTTAGTTCTTTAAAGCTGGAGAAACAGTTCAAGTGTCTTTACCGTTACAAGCAGGTCCTGGCAGAAAAAACACAAACTAATAAGCATAAAATCGCTTACCATTTTTTTATTGTGGCCACATATTTGTGTTTTCTCTCCAGTCCAGCATGTACAGCAACACCAGTCCTGCTCCTTTCCAGCCCACCCAGGGACGCCATTTGTTGTGGTTTCTGGCTTTTCTCTTAATGAATCAAGCTCAGACTGGGGTTATGAATATCAGAAGAATATACTTTATTGGAATATTTCCCAAAAAAGCAGAGACAGCCTGGAGCAGACCCATCTCTAGTCTCACTCCAGGACAAATCCAATGTCCCTCAAATTTGCTATCCCCTTTATCCTTGCTTCCTCCCACCTTTGTGTTTTCACAGCTGTTTACTGGTTCAATAGGCCTCTCCCAGCTCCTACTCCTTTACGACCCCTATTTAAAGACCCCTCTTCTTGTTGGCCCTTATAATTTACAGATCTAATATAATCATCACCGTTTTTCCACATACAGTTCACATTTGGTAATCATGACTAGTATCTATGTTTCAAACATCTAAACTGGACTCTTCTCTCCCATACAGTATGTGTCTTTTCAAATATACATGACAGTTTCAACATGTGTTGTATACATTTCATGCCTTTCTGACACAGATGGTTCTCATTGCATCCTCAAGTCCTCTCTCATGCTCTTTTATGACCCCTTTGCCTTAACCTATCACCTGTTTTCAAAGATATATAATGGCAGATTCGTAGGGCCCTCCACTCACCCAGTTAAATGTGTCTTCATATAGGTTTAGTACATAAAAATCTTCTTCATTATACAGTGTCATAAAAAATGCTGCTATATTGATGTGCATAGCGCACATCCGGCCGGCTGCGTATCTGATCTAGACTTTACCCAGTATTTTCAATGGAATTTCGGCGCTAGCCTGTTGCTACTGACGGTGCTAGTGGATACACTTTCATCTAATTTTATGCTTGAACAATTAAATCAATGCTTAAGTCTATTTAACTGAATGTATTGTAATTACATTACAACATCGATGCTGTAAAAACAACCTTGTGGAATTGAAAATACTCACATTAAGCTTTCACCGGAAGTTTATCATTGGCTTTAAAACTCTAGCTGCATAGAACCAATTGTGCATAAACAATTTTGCTCCAAGTCGCCGTTAATATCTAATCTTTGTGCTAACGAACATTAGCAATGTTACGAACACAGTTGGGCAAGTTACTTCCAAAATATATATAGCTTTGCATGTGTGGCTAGGACTGTGTACTAACCTTAATCACTTCTGGGGATGAGGACTTATCACAGTAAAAGGTAGCAATTTTATTTTACCCAATAAATGCATTGATAATATCCACTGATTTTTATATAGTCAATTAAATGAACTTAAACTATTAAAAATGCAACAAACATTTGTTTTGGCCCAAACTACAAAAACAAACAAATTTAAAACAGTTTAAGTTGCACACTAGTTTGATCATGCATACATGTCATGATAACTATATTGTATAAATATTATTACAAAGGCCTACATCATGCTGACAATCAAAAACTGAATGACATGATATAACAGGCGATTGTCCTCTGAGGTGCACCTGAAAAGACATGAATGGCACTCATAAAGTTTAAGAAGCATACAGTTCTTCATAATATATATAATTTGTAAAATAAAGAGTTGTAGGTTAAGAATACACTAAACAACATGTGATAAAGTTGCACGGGCCCTGTTGCAGATGAAAAGAAAAATAGAAACATAGATAGGTAACTAGAACAGACAATGATAAGGTGCGCTGGACATTATTGGATGCAGTCAATAGGCAAACGCCTGCGAGTTGCTTCCACGCTATGCGCTGCTTCCACTCTCATTGCGCGTGCGATGGGGAAAAAAGTCTCCCCGCATCCATCGCGGTCTTTATCAATTCATGTGTATCATTATTTACTGCGGTCACGCTATCTGTGCTTTAAAGGGCACCTATAGTGAAAAATCTACTTTTCAAGCTGTTTGGACAGAAATATGTGTAGGTATAGGTTATAGGCGGTCATATTGGGGTGATATTAACACACTGAGTCCTTCTTTTTCAATTTATCAACAAAAAAACGGTGGACCAATTGGAGCGGTTTTCAGACCAACCTCAACTTGATTTAGGAGTGCGGTTCCCCGCCCACCAAATTGATTGACAGCTGCGTAACATGTCCCGGTAGTCACAAGTATAATCATATCAACAAGAGAAGACGAGTGCAAAGCAACCGGGAATAAAAGGTCTGTTCAGTTTGCTACACTGTAAAAGCGAATAGTATTCCCTACTATGGAAATTCTAGTGTGTTTACTTAATTTTAAGCAAATTGTTGAGTTTACTAGAAATGTATTAGTGTTACTGACATAGTAAGGTATAAAGTTCCCATAACTAATGTAATTTGAGTAAAATTGCTTATAAGGGCTAAGTCATGCTGTTACGCATGCGTACTGGGTGGTGATTTCCCATCCCCCATCTCGAGTCACAACCCAACCCAGCACCATCGTCGAAGGACAGGATTTCATTTTGAGAAGATGTACTGCAGTAAATCAAGGTAAACTTTTCATTTTAATTACTACTTTGATTTTATTTGTATAGTATCAGTAATCTGTTTATTCCCTGCACTTTGTGTATTGTTTGCTGTTTTGTGAACTTAGTTTTTAGCCCATGATGTTGTGACTAAACGTTTTGACCTCTGCACGTTATTTGAAATACTGTCTACTTTACTAGATTAGCTATTTTCAGTTTCCTAGTTCCTTTTAATAACTATTAATAATTTGTAGATATAATTTGTAAAGTGGGCGTTATGCTCTTAAAGAGCGGGCGCGCCATTTTAAATGATGCACTGAGAGAGCGAGAGCGCGCTTAGTGTTGCCAGATTGGGCGGTTTTGAATTTGATCGTGTACTTGCAACGCTTACAACGGCTGTGATCTCCCAAGGACACGACATCCTCGCCCCGCTCCTCAACTTCTAAACAGGTTATAATATTCTCCAGATTTTGGGAAGTGTTTTTTGGTTTTCAGCGGGTTTTAGAGCTGTTTTGGGTTGGAATCAGTCAGCTACATCTGGCAACACTGCGTGGCGCAATCCATTCAAATAGATGTAACGTTAACACAGCAGTAGGTCTACATTTTAAGAAAAGAAAACGAAACCTTTTTAGCCGCATTACAATTACAGTAGTTACCGTTGAACTTTAGTGGCACTTGTTGTGACGAAAATATGCGTGTTTTAAAAAAAGATTAATTTAAGAAGTAACCTTAAGCAGGTGAGGAGATCAGCTGTGGTCCGCCGTCGGCGAGCGGCTCATGACCAGACCAGTCGCTTTTTTCCACGATCGCCGGGACGTTTACAACATTTTAAAGCAGTTTCAGCTCAAAATGGACCCGTGAGTGTCGTTAGTAATTTAGGATTTCGATGCGATTACGATTCGTGTCACCGTATGGAGCAGATACATATTTACACATGATGCTAAAGGGTGCTTATGCTAACAATCCCTATGAAACTAAAAGTTAAACTTGTGAAAAAGCGAGAGAGATTTAAGAACACAGACAAGTCATATATTGTAAAAATCGCAATATATATTATTTGTCTTTTCTTCATGCCGTTTTGGAAAATTATTCCAGTGTTAACGTTACGTTTACCCCAATGGAGTGTTTTTGTATTGCTGTAATGACAAATAAATCTGACCAGACGCGACTGAATATGTGTGACGGATACGTTAGTGATGAAATGGTAGCTGTTAACTTATGATGACTCGTATAACCAAGCACATAAACATCCCTTTGTTAGCTCAATGTCACACAATGGCATCAACAAGCCTTTGTTATAAGCAAAGTTTCTGTTAAGAAACTTTAAAAGTATAAACGGGCTTTGTCAATTCTGTTTGTTTGCACTTTTAAAGAAGGTTTCACTTATTTAAGGCAAATACTTTTGAACAATTACAGTGTTGTTTGGATTGTAGCACACAATTAGAGTATTGTGATGCATATTTTTGCATGGTATTTGGTTTGTAATATCGTTATACCCTTTATTTTTTCTTTTTTATTTCAGACTACCAGTTTGTGAGCTGATATGCAGTGGAAATGTAAGTTTGCACCTGCACATCAGAAAAGAGTGCACAACTTTTTAAACACTATTAAAATGTTACATATGTTGCTAAATGGCTTTGCATTGTATCATTGCTTGTGTTTCTGATTACTGTTTTCTTTGTTTTAAAATTTTGCTTAGCCATGTCAATAACACTTCACGTTTTTGTGCACTACAGTGACATCCAGAAGGAAGTCATAAAGGAAACACCAGCTGATACAAATGCTGCAGAGGGTTTGTTTCCTTTTCAAAACTTTGTGTAATTTTGTGAAATTGTGTGTTTGAATGTTATTAACGACTAATAATGTTTTTGATTAGATCTTTGCAGAATTCACTTTAATATTAGGATGAGATTTAAGATCCGAGTTCAACGCTGCATTGGACACACTGCTCGTTTGATTGAAATTTTCAAAAAGAGGAGGAAATTGCAGAAGAAAACTAGATGAGATTTTGATGAGAACAAGTTTATTCAAAGGTATTTTTGGGACATCATCTTTGAATCATAATTTGCATTTGATTGTTTCCACTGGGCTATAATGCATGTCTAACTTATGTCTGTCTTTACTTTTTCACAGTCATCTGATGTAATGCTTGTGCGCACAGCAGTTCTTCCGGGTCTTTCAGTACTTTTGAGGGATGGGTCTAAAGATTTTTTCTGGATGTGTTTTGTAAGTAATATTATTGTTTCTGCTTTCTTAGACTGGAAATGAAGCAGTCATTCCAGTTCCAGTCACTTCCAATTTTATGAAAACTAAATAAATAAAACAAATGCAATTAATGTAAGTATTTGAAAGAGGGATGTTTTATTATGGCGTTTGGAGCAAGAGCAATGCCATGTTGCAAATACAGCAACTTGTGACGTCACAGGGTCAGTTAGCTTCATAGGCCAGTGAAGTAATGAATGCGTTTATTTCATTTTTAAACACACTTGTTTTGAAAAAGAGGAATATTAGCTTGAAAAATAAAGTTTTTAATAAGTGTAATAGCTATGTAATATGTTGAGAGTAATATAATTTCTGTTGGAAGAACCTGCTGGATTAAGATGTAAAAAGATAGTGTTAAAAGCCAAAAAGTCAAAAGATGCTCCGTATAATAGCCAACCCTGTGAAGTCACCTGCTGTGTGATTGTAGATGTCTGCACCCTTGCTCCAAAAGCCATAGTAAAACATCCCTTTTCTCTAAAATAACTATTTATTAATAAATTGGAAATCAGTGTGCTAAATAATGCAAACTTGACTGACTGCTTAAATCTAGCAAAACCAAGTGCATTCATGAATCGGTTCTTGGTTTATTATAATTTTTTCCCTCAAAATATATTGATTTTGTAGCACCAAATGGTCTCTCACACATTAGCATTTAGTTTCTTGAAAATGTTTAAAAGGTACTTTTAATGCAGTTTGTTATTACATTACAGTGTTTCTTTAATTTAAAAAATTGAAAGTTCCTATAGAATAGTGGCATGTTTTAAGGTTGGAGCAAACAATATTTGGTATATGGAGGAGTAGGAGCTAGGGTGTCACGATACTGGAATTTGGTACCAATTGATGCAGAAATTTTCAAAAACATTAAGCACTGTTGAGCACATTTTTAAACAGCACTGTTTTGCCATTTTGTTCACATGCTCAACAGAAATAACACTCAACAGTGCTCAAACATTAGCAGGAAATGGATGTTTTTTTTAAATTTCAATATCGATTGGTACCAAATTCCATTATAATGACAACAGGAACAGTACAAGCAAATCTATTACATTGGTCTACATTGAAGGAGTAGCAAAGCAAGGCGTTCTTATAAGAAGCATTTGAATGTAGTTAATTTATTGTACACTATGGACACTGAGTGAAGCCTCCTGCAGCTGCTGGACAGTTAATATTTTTGACTGACTTTGCTTGTTGGTCTTGGGGGAAAAAATAGATCCTGAAAAAAAGTGCTTGATTTTAATTAAGTTGTGAATGTGTGTAGATTTAAATAGTCATGTTAATAAGCAACGAGTTAATAGAGTAATTGGTCCCTATACTAAAGTGTTACCAAATTCAGCACAAGGAATTGTAATTTTTTCACATATGCTTTTGGTCTCCTGGCCACTACATGCTTTATTAGTGTCATTTAGAATATCAAACTTTACTTATTTTTCTTTCTCTTTTCATAGGATGTGGATGTAGAGTCTGACTTCAGTGCTGTAGATGTTGGCCTGCTGATTGTCTTGTGTGAAGATATCTAAAGGACCTCAATGTGGATGCAATGTGGGCCATTATACTGGAAGGAAAAGTGGTTATGGATGATGTCCCTACTTTGCCACACGCAGTATGTCTGCTTTTTTGCTTTGATTTACGCACTGAATTCGGACTACCCAAAGACTACAAGCAACGTATTTACTCAACGTGTGTTGCTTTCGCTGGGAGGGAAGCTTAATGTGTTTTTTTTTTTCTGCGAGTGCCTATATGCTGCTGTGTTTAATGTTTAAAGGTTCTGTTAAAGGATTTTCAAACATTTTAAAAAACATTGTTTTGTTTGTTTGCTTTTGCCATGTTGCTGTTTGCAGTGTTACATTCAGAATTGCAGCATTTTGATGTTTAAAACACATTTTTTTACCAAAAAAATGTATTGTGATTCATAGGGTTGTCAAAAGTATTGAGTTTGGTACCAATCGGTACTGAAATTTTGAAAACATTTACTGAAAACATTGCAAGAACTGATTGGCCATTGTGTTCACATGCTCAACAGATATGACTGATTGGCTATGAAGTTCATCGTTTTTACCATTCTTCACCTCTGTTCACCAGGTGCAAAGATACAAAGACACTGGATTATTTCAAAGCACTGTCGATCAGTCGATCCATCAGCAGATAGCTCATATGTCAGCTTATAGACAGATCAGCTGATCGACATGGCTTTGAAATGCTTCAGTGTCTGTGTAACTTTGTTTGGACTGTGCATGTGAACACAGTGGCCAATCAGCTGTGTTTAAGAACAAGATCAGTAGCGCTCAAATATTGGTGGTAAATGGATGTTTTTAATATTTCAGTATTGATTTATACCAAAATTCAGTACTGGTACCAAACTCAATTCTTTTGACAATAGTAATGTGATATTTTCTGTAGGAAAATCTAAACTTCACAGTCTAAAAAAAATCAGCTTTAAAGCTAAACATCTGTTCCTCTGTGAGTGTCTACATGCTGCCATGTTTAAAGGTGCTGGTGCAATGGCATGTTTAATTACACTAATTTAAGTATCTTTTTTTCCCCAAGTATTTAATTTTATATATATATAAAGAGAGATTTTCAAACATTTTAGTAAGCTTGGGGGTTGTGCTTTTTTTTATTATATTTTTGTCTGCATTGCTGTTACAGCACTTTAGTGCACTTTAGAACAGGTTTTTACAAAAATGTGTACAAGTGTATTGTCATGCTAAAATATCACGTTTATTGTGAAACTGCTCTTTTTGTAAAATAAAATGTTTACATTTAAGACCTGTATAATGTCATTACTTGTAAGTTGAACTTTATATTTTATGTTCAGTTTAATTGAAGAAAATGTGGAAACCGATTGCACGTAGTTTCTTTAGTTGACTTTACTTAAAATGGTGGATTAAAACAATGTTGACACTACTAGCATTTAAGATGTTAACTGAACATGGTATAACAGTATTAGTTAAATAGAGTTAATAAAGTAATCTTACTATAAAACCCTAAGTAAGGTTACTAAATATTCAAGAGTACGTTAACTAGAATTTTCTAGTAAACTAACTTGATTTTTACCAGTTAGTTTACTTTAGAAGTTTTAGGTTTCTTACTTTAAAGCAATAATAAACTAAACTTAAGATTTCCTTGTAAGTTTATATTGCAAAAATAAGGCAATCGGTTTCCAAACTTTTTTTAAGTAAACTGAACATGTTAGAATTTACAGTGTAGGATCATCAATCGTCATCAGATGTGATCAAGAGTGAGTTTTACACGTTTAAAATATTTTAAAACAGTGCATGTGTGTAATGAATTACAGCGATTTACTTCAGCTTTACGTCATCAGCACAGCTGCGTGTCAGAACAATTATAAAAGAAGATGCTTCAATCCGGGTTTGTGGACGTTAAATCAGGTTTATTTTGTACATTAACATAACAGATATGCATACAGCAGTGGAGATTAACCTGTATCCTGTCACATTTGCGTGCAAAAAGAGTGCAAAGCTAAACGTGTGCTGTCTGTGTGTATGTGCATATCGTGCCCGTGCTGGTTATGTGTGTGTGTGTCTGTGCACGTGAACTTTGTAACGACATTGTGTGTGACTCATCGTTGTAACTTAACACAGCAAATGCATCAAATACTCATTGGTAAAGTTCTCACTGTAGTATTTATCACAAACACTACGTGAGATTTTTAGATTAAATTAGATTCAACTTTATTGTCATTACACATGTACAAGTACAAGGCAACGAAATGCAGTTTCGGTCTAACCAGCAGTGCAATAGCAGTAAGTGCAGGATATAGGTATAAGTTATAAAGTGCAGTTATAGAAAAACTATGGTAATATTCACAGATGGATGTACTATGAACATTATATACAGGTTGTATTAGCTATGAACAGATTTACAATAAATGAAAATATGTACAGGATGCTATTAATAGCAGAAGTGTGCAGATAGATAAACAATTACAAATGTCCATGTGCAGTGGGTATGTACAGTTCAAATAAATAAATCAGTGCAATGAATAAGTGCAAACTTTAAATGTGCAAATGTTAAATAGTGCAGTGATTGTGAGGAGTATAAGTTAGAGGAGTGTGGGGGAGATCTGCTTCCTTTATGTCTGTTTGTAGTGATGGGTCGTTCTTGAACGATTCGTTCATTTTGAACAAATCTTTAATATGACTCAGGAACTACGAGTTCTCTCAGGGAGTGATTCGTTCATCCGCGCGTGTGCACATTTGTGCAGGTGGTATCGTTCATTTTTCAAGTCTTTTGAGTCGTTTATCACGGAAAGGCAGAAGCCAGTCATTTGCGTTTAGAGCCGGAAAGAGATTTGATCCATTCACCTCTTGAGTCCTCTATCGGGTTTGAGTCAAGCTGCGGTCACACTAGAGTTTGTGTGTGCGAAATACTGTCGTACGGCACTGTGAATAGAGGCAAGATTAAACAAGATAATTAGACATTAAAAAAGCGAGCGATTTGCTCCATGTTTTAAATTTCTGTTCAGAGAGGTGATGTTTTGATCCTCGATTGGTCTCACGCTCTCAAGTAATGATGCGATTTTACAGGTAAAGCTGCGGTCACACTGTAGTTTGTGTGTGCGAAATTCTGTCGTACGGTGCTGCGAAAAGGGGCGGGATTAAACAGGAGTATTAGACATTAAAAAAGCGAGCGACTGGTCCATGTTTAAAATTTCTGTCTAAAGAGGTCATGTTTTGATCCTCGATTGGTCTCACGCATGCAAGTGATGCGATTTCGCAGGTCAGAGTTCACCAAGCTTGAACTTGACGCATGACCTTGCGTTTCCGGTCTGACGCATTCGCGTGCGTATGAATGGAACTCTATTGGGAGAAAAGCCCAGTGTAACCGCAGCTTCAGAGTTCACCAAGCTTGAACTTTACACTGCAGCAACATGCAAAACTTGACGCATGACCTTGCGTTTCCACTCTGATGCATTCACGTGCGTATGAATGGAAGTCTATGGGGATCAAAGCCCAGTGTGACCGCAGCTTCATTCGTTCTTCATGAGCCAATCATATGCGTTTAGAGCCGGAAAGAGAATTGATCCGTTCATCTCTCGAGTCCTCTATCGGGTTTGAGTCATTCGTTCCTCACGAACCAATCATATGCGCTTAGAGCCGGAAAGAGAATCGATCCGTTCATCTCTCGAGTCCTCTATCGGGTTTGTTTGAGTCATTCGTTCATTGCAGAATTGGGTGTAGAAAGTAGTAAATGGTTCCAAATCCTCTTTAGAGACGGGTGCATCATAATCATGCATAATCAATAATATTATTACTATTAATATTGTTATATTATTATTATTATGTGCATTTCTGATCTTAAACTGTAGCTCCACTGTAGACTGCAACGAAAACCCAAGTCAGTAATACTTATGTAAAACTGAAAATTAGTTGCATCATGGATCATATTTTAGACTTTTCAAAAAATCATCAAACAATGTGTACCTAAAAAGCATTTTCTTAGAAATAAAAAAGGTCTGTCCTATTGTCACAAAGTTGTTACCTTTTTCTGGTGGATATGTGGTTTTATTTTTTGTTATTTTACAAATAAATGGAACCATGCTTTAAAAAATAAATAAATAAATAAATAAATTTTATATATATATATATATATATATATATATATATATATATATATATATAAATTGTTTGTCTATTCACTGCCTTGCTATCAGAAAACAAACACTAAGCTAGGCTATATGATAATTTTATCAAATTCTACAATTACAAGTGATTTGTAATTTGTTAATTTTTACCCCATTTTTTGTTTAATAATGTTTTTCTATGCAGACTTTATGTATTGGTCTAATATTTGCATAAAAAAATTGCATTTACATTTATCATTTAGCGGAAGCTTTTATCCTGTGGCCAACAAGTAATGACAAAAGAAGCACTTAAAATCATCAGAAATAAGAAACAGACTATCAAAGGTTCAGGAGCTTGTGTTTTTGAATGCTAACAAACCTTAAGCCAAGTCCAACAAGTAAAGCCACAGAGTGTTGTTTTAAAGCTTATTTAATTCTAATTATAAAAAAAAGCTTGATGTGCATTGTTGTTTTAATATTCTAAAGTCAATTTGTTAAGCTCATTAGACTCTGTGGCTTTTGTATTTTTTATTTGAATTATTTTTCACTCAAATTGGTGTTTCATAAAAAACAACTATTGGGAAGAGTTGCCCTATTTGATATAAAGCTTTTATGGCACAAATGTGTTATTTAATTTAAAGCTTACTTGTTTTCATTTATAAGAAGCCTATCTTGATGTGCACTATTAACTAATAAACAACAATTAAATAGTGTTCATGTTTCTAATAGCTGCAGCTTCATATGTTACAAAACGGTTTACAAAGACAATCTGATTAATTAAATTACTCATCTCTAATGCTTTTTTCACGTTATGTGACAAAAGAACAAATGACTCGAATAAACTAAGTGATTCATTCATTCGTGCATGCGCACGTTGTGTAGCGCAGAGAATATTAGTTCATTTTTCGAGTCCTCTTTAGAGTTGTTCGTTCATCACATGAAAGACTAAAGCCTAGCCAATCATATGCATTTAGAGCGAGAACATTTTTTAATCCCTTAATTTCTCAAGTCCTCGGTTGAGTTGTTCATTCAACACGTGGAAGACAACCCTACTGAAAAATCCAGCTTAAACCAGCCTAGCCTGGTTGGCTGGTTTTAGCTGGTTGACCAGCCTGGTTTTAGAGGGGTTTTGGCCATTTCCAGGCCGGTTTCCAGCCATTTCCAGCCTGGTCTTAGCTGGTCAGGCTGGAAAATGACCAGCTAAAACCAGCTTGACCACCTAGCCAGGCTGGGAGCCCAGCCAAAACCAGCTATGTCCATTTTAAAACAGGCTGGTCAAGCTGGTTTTAGCTGGATTTAGCTGGTCATTTTCCAGCCTGACCAGCTAAGACCAGGCTGGAAAAGGCTGGTAACCAGCCTGGAAATGGCCAAAACCCCTCTAAAACCAGGCTGGTCAACCAGCTAAAACCAGCCAACCAGCCTAGGCTGGTTTAAGCTGGATTTTTCAGCAGGGAAAAGCCAATGATATGCGTTTAGAGCCGGAAAGAGATTTGATCCGTTAATTTATCAAGTCCTCAGTCTGAGTCATCTCGCTTTACATTTGTCACGTGATGAACGAAAGACTCAAGAACCAGAAGACTCGAAAGGTGAACTAATCATGGCTCCTTTCGGCTTAGACTGTGTACATTGTGGATTTTATGTGGCTGTCAGTGTGACATGAACGAACCAATAAAATTTGAAGACATGAAGAGGTGAGCTGAGCAAAGAGGCAAAAATACCTTCATAGACAAAAAAGAGCATTTTCTCTTTCTTATAGTATTCTATTTATGACTTGTTTGTAGTGTGCTCAACCTTTTGGGCTCGTGGTAGATGTGTTTGGAAGCAATTTGTAACATTTTAAATATATTTTGGCAAATTAAACCAAATGAACGAAATGACTCGAATAAAGATTTGTTCATCTCGATGAACGACACTCAAAGATCCGAGTCAGTAAAATGATCCGAACTTTTTTTTTTATATTGTAAATATGTACAAACTTAGTACAAGAGAATACATCTCACAACAAATATGAACAAAACAAAAACAAATAAATTAAAACGAGAGAAATTATCTCAGTAATACAAAGTATAAATAGATGCCAGGGGTAAAGAAAAAAAGGTAAGATAATATTAATTAAAAAATAAAACTTTTATTCAATCAGTTGAAAGTTACTTAATGCTTCATATATATATATATATATATATATATATATATATATATATATATATATATATATATATATATTTTTTTTTTGCTTTTCTGTTTTTCATGTTACATAATGTAGTACTGTATTGTTTAATCTCCTTTATAAAATGTTCAAAATTTGGCTTAGCTTTGGCTCATTTCTTGACATGAATATGGTATTTTCCAAGTAATATTATCAGTTGTATAAGAAAATATGTTGTACTTTTTGAATCAATTCCATCTTGTACTAAAGCAAATATGACATCATATAACCCAATTTGTATTTGTGTACCAAATGTCCTTGAAATAAAGTTAGAAGCATCAATCCAAATAAGTCTTGAGTAAACACATTGAAAAAACAGATGAGTAACAGATTCTTTAACCATACCACAAAAATCACAAGAGTTTTCACTATCCACTCCAAACCGTTCAAATATCTCTTTTACAGGATACATTCTGTGTAAGATTTTAAAAGATACCTGTCTTACTTTATTACTTATAAAAAACTTATTTGTTAGTAATCATACTTTCTTCCACTCAATGTTTCCAAATTTTGATGACCAGAAGACTGTTGAAGACGGTATATGATTCTTTTTTTAATACATTTCTAATACATCTATTACTACATTTCTCTTTAACAATGTTAATATCACCAATATATAAAACATCATCACTTGTCTTTGGCTGTTGGTCCACATTGTGCATGGAATTACGCAACAGTGATACCACTTTACTTGGTATTGCATCAAAAATAACAGCATAGTCTTTTGGTTTTACAGGAACTTTAAATTTTTTAAGGAATTCTGAGTATGACAAAAGCAATCCATGTTCATCAAGTAATTGACTGACTATAAATATTCCATTGTCATACCACGATTGAATAAATATAGACTTCCTTTTGTACAAGATATCTTTATTATTCCAAAGAAAATACAGATGAGGTGTAAAATTATGTTTATTGACCAACTGCCAAGCCAGCAATGCCTGCTTATGAAAACTTGCCAATTTGATTGGGATTTTGTTAATAGAGAAGTTACATTTTAAAAGAAAATTTATGCCACCCAAAGAGTTAAATATAAAATTCGGAAAGATATGCCACAAAGTTTCTTTATTTTTAATGTATTCAATTACCCATTTTATCTTAAATACCTCATTGAGATCTGTAAAATGTAACACTTCAAGGCCCCCAAAGTCTTTGCTGTTATTTAAAATATCTTTTTTTAAATAGTGAGCCTTTTTTTTGCCAAATAAAATCATAGAGAGTTTTATCCAATTCCTTAACAACATTTTTCGGAGTTTTCATTGACATTAATATGTATACAGACCTTGAAATTCCTTCTGCCTTAGACAGCAACACACGACCATATAAGGACAGATCTCTCATTAGCCACATATTATATCTATTTTTGATCTTTTCAATAGTAGGCTTAAAATTTAATTCATTTCTTTGTTTCAAATCCTTGCATATTATTACACCAAGGTATGTGACAGTGCCTTTAATTGGTATACCACTAATTTCTTTTAAGAGACAATCTTTAAGAGCAAATAAAATAGATTTACTCTTTTTCATCTTTAATCCAGAGACCTCAGAAAATTCCTCAATACATTCAATAACACTCTTCACTTCTTTACTATTTTTGACAAAAATTATAGTGTCATCAGCTAATTGACTGAGTTTTATTTTTTTGTCAAACACTGAGATTCCTTGAAAATTGGCTTTTTTAATATGAGTAGCCATTATTTGTGCAACTAATAAAAATAGAAAAGAATAAAAATAGAAAAAGAGTTTGAATTGCATTTTGGAAAAAAATACCAAAGCCAAAAGATTCAATAACTTTGAACATAAAAGAGTGTTCAATAGTATCAAACGCTTTATAAAAGTTGATAAATGATATTAAACTGTCCTCTAGTATAAAATGGTTATAGTCAATTAGGTCAAGAATTAATCTAATGTTATTACCAATAAACCGTCTCTTCAGAAAGCCTGACTGTTCTTGATCAATTATCATATTTAAAGATTCTTTAATTCTTTTGGCCAATATCAGAGAGTAAATTTTGGTATCATTATTTAACAAACTAATTGGTCTCCAATTTTTCAAGTAAAATTTGTCTTTGTTAGATTTTGGTATTAGTGTAATTAATACCACTTGATTAAGTGAAGCTGGAAGCTCTCCAATTATAATTGATTCTTTAAAAACAGCAAGTAAAAAAGGTGCAAGAATATTAGCAAAAGTTTTATAAAATTCCCGTCAACCCATCACTTCCAGGAGATTTATTTTCTTTAAGACTATTTATACAATCTATAACTTCTACTATATTTAAATCTTCATCACATGAATTTCTAAAATCAGTGTCAATTTTATTAATATTTTCTGATAAGCCGCTGAGAAAACGTTCTATATTAGTGGGTTGATTAAAGGAACTATATAATTTACTATAAAATTGAGATACATAGTTAGATATCTCCTTAGGATTTTCATTGACAGAATTGTTTATTATTAATTTGTTGACAGATGAAATTTCCCGATTCCTTTTTTCTGAACTGAAAAAATATTTAGTATTTTTTTTTCTCTGGCTTCCATCCATTCCTTGACCTAACAAATGCACCTTTTGCTTTTTCTTCATAAATATTGTCTAGATCTTTCTGCAATGCTGCACGTTTTAAAACATCATTGCTTGACATATCTTGGTTACTTCTGCACATAATTGAATAAATTTCACTAATTATCTTGTTTTCATTTTCATTTTTCCCCTTTGCAATAGACTTTCCGTAGGATATAGCGAGTTTTCTTATTTCAAACTTAGTTTGTTCCCAGTATTTTCCATACATTTGGGTCATGCATGCCTGTTTCCAATATTTAATAATTAAAGTTTTAATTTGAGCTTCAAATTCTTTACATTTCAGCAAACTATTGTTTAATTTCCAGTACCCCCTCCTAACCCTGTCTGACTGACTACCTGAAATGCTAATTTTAATTGAAATGCCCTTGTGATCAGTTAAAACAGATGGCTCAATATTCACAAATTCTACTTTTTCTTTCATACGTTCTGATATAAGCCAAAAGTCAATATGCGATTGGAGAGATCCGTCCCTATTAGACCAAGTATATGCTAAGGAATTTGTATTCCTATACCTCCAAATGTCAACTATATTGAACCTTAAACATACGTTGCTTAATTCATTTGCACTTTAGTCAACTTTCGGGGGCAATCTATCTTGTTGTCCATCAAAGATAGTGTTGAAGTCACCACCCCAAATAACTTTGCTGACTCAGCTGAAGGGAATTTTGATTGCAAGTTATTAATATGACCTTCAATATCTTGAAAAATTAATCCATTTATTTTTTTTATTGTTGGTGGCATAAATGTTTACAATAATAAATTGTACCTGGTTTATTTTAACCAGAAGAATGATCCAACGGCCATTTTCATCTGATTTTTGAGTTACTGTCTTCCCTAAAAACTTATCCTTTAAAATAGCGACACCTGCTGATCTATTTGAAGCGCCGAAAGAAAACCAAATGTCACAACCCTATTGACTCTTCCAAAAAGACACATCTTCTTTGCAGGCATGAGTTTCCTGAATAAAGCAAAAGTCCGCCTTGTTACTCTTACAAAACAGAAACAAAGCCTTTCTTTTTAGCATATCTCGTATACCCCTGGCATTAACAGAAAATAGTGTTATTGGCATAACTTGAACAAAATATACAATCCTTAATTATAAAAAACAATTAAGTGAACAACAACCGATTAAAATTTAAGAGTATTGAGAGTGTATAACGGGTAAAACATTTCCTCCGTCTTTGAAAAAATCAGTCACGTTAAGTTAGTCCTGAAATCCTTTTTGCTTCGATTAGAAAATAATAAATGATGACCTTTATTTTTTTTCTGTGTACCACAAAACAAAGTAACTATATTTTATGGAAAACATGTTATTGAAATTATCTGCTTTAAAGAGATCACGTCATTAACAAAATTACAATGAAGCTAGAACTTTTCATGTTACAAAAAATTATTAACCAAAGCCCATATTTAAAGCAATTTATATCTTAATTTCTTTACCATCAACTATTGCCTTGATTCCAACAAAGAAGGCTTTTTTGCCCTCTTTTCTGGCTTTGTCGATCGACGGCCAAAGGAGATTCCACGTAGCTCTCTCTTTGATCGTGAAGTCTTCTTTGAAGTACATCTTGTTCTTCTTGAGAAAGTCATTTCCCTTGGCTCCTTTCCATGTAAGGTCTCACGCTGTTCTGGACGTGAATCGTATTATCACTGGCCCTGGTTTTTTCCCTTTGCCGCCATCTGCACTGGATCTTCCAACTCGATGAGCAATGTCCACATTACTTGCTACAAAATCACAATCTTGCTCGACGACCACCTCTTTGCAAATTTCCATTATTCTAGACTTGACATTCTCATCCGTACGCTCAGGCATCCCTTCCAAACGAAGATTCCATCTCCGGCCGTAACGATCCTGCTCATTCATTCTGTCCTCCACATTAGAGATGCGCTTCAGATCAGCTTCATTGTTGTTTTTTAACTAATCGTTCTCCTTCCGAATGTCAAATACTTCTGAATGCACTGCCTCTAGTGCTTCTTTCAACAAGTTGATGCTATTCGAATTTTCTTTAACCATGTCTTTTTTTTTTTCGGATGACTGCCAAATTATTTGAATGATACTTTGCTGAACCTGGCTTATCATGAGGTCATTCGTTGCATCACCTTTTGCCAATCTTTTCGTTGGAGGTGCTTTGGATGGCGTATTCAGAGTAGAATCATTTTCTTCTCCTTTGCCGTTACAACTATATGAATGAGTTTCACTAATGAGCCTTTTTTTCCGTCGATCGTTGGAGTTCAATGTCCATTTTTACAGAGCCTGACAAGTCCATGGTAACTTTCAGGATTTTCAATACGAGTAAAAAACACGTAACTATGACTAATCAAATGTAACATGTTCTAACAACTGATATAAAACTCGAAAAATGCGTGACTGATTAATTACATTGAAATCTGTAAAATATACCCGATTTTATTTTCAGAGCCAAAGCATGTGCGTCTGGTCAAGCCGCCATCTTGCGCGCCATCTGAAATGGTCCAAACTTCCCATCACTATCTGTTTGTTGTCTGACGCAGCCGAGGGAGGAGATTAAGGCATGCAGAAAACCACGTAGAAACGGTGGGCGGGGAGGACTAGCCTTAAAGGTGTAGTACAGCTAAACCCAGTGCAAAAATGTATAAAATAGAATCTTATAAAAGGTTTAATAAAAAATTTGATGGGTGTTTTAAGCTGAAACTTTACAGACACATTCTGGAGACACAAAAGATTCATAACAAATCTGAAAAAAGGGGTTACCTAGGTGCCCTTTAAATTGTGATGTAATCTACTCTGTGTTGCGTGGTAGAATAAAGACGCGTGTAGAATAAAGACGCGCAGTTTTATAAACTTGTTTCAGTTTTATTCGCGGAAATGAATTTAAATGAGAGCTAATCAAAATGGTCACTTTTCATATTTGGATAAATAATAATCGTGACTTTGCATGTAGGTTATGCTATTATTTCTTTGTTTTACTGTAATTGTGTTTTATTTGCGAGTTTAAAACTAAATTAATAGTATTTAAAAGTCATTACCCGGCTGTCATAACTATTCACATTCAGTTTCATATTCACAACCTACTATTTAGGTGTTTACTGTGTAATTATGACTTTTGTAATTATGACGTTTTATTGGTTTATTTGTGTTTTTCGGTGAATATTTTCCCTTTTTTCATGTGGAATGTTGCTAAATTAATTAAATTGTTTTTTTATTATTATTGTACAAATGTTTATTTTCCTTACTTAAATCACGAACAAATAATAACAATCATGTAAAATACTGACTTTTTTATACAATCATATTTGGAAAACTCATAAAAAAATAAAATCAAATAGTTTTCTGCCAACTCCACCAGATTATTGTTCTACATGTTCTAATGTACCACTGTGCTCAGTTTTCATATCATATTACTGTTTCATATTTTAATAATAGCGCACTAAAATCATGGAAAATACAGTGTTTTTACTATATGGTCATATTTGAAAAATCCTAAAAAAAAATAAAATAAAATAGTTTTCTGCCAACTCCACCAGATTATTGTTCTACATTTCCTAATGTACCACTGTGCTCACTTTTCATACCATATTACTGTTTCATATTTTAATAATAGCACGCTAAAACCATGGAAAATACAGTGTTTTACTGAAGAATCATATTAGAAAAATCATATATATATATAAAAAAAAACTTATAGTTTTCTGCCAACTCCACCAGATAATTGTGTTTTTTACTGAAGAGTCATATTACAAAAATCATGTTAAAAAAAACAAAATCGTTTTCTGCCAACTCCACCAGATTATTGTACTTCATGTCCTAATGTACCACTGTGCATCTCAACTACTTTTACAATGTGTATGCGCCTGTGTCAGACATTCCCAGGGATATTATTAGTCATTTTTGGCGAACAGGTGAGATCTGAGAAAGCCAGACAAAAAAGGACTGCAGTATGCATTACAGGGGTATATTCACGACATAATAGGCGACCGATTAGAGAATAATTCAATCAAAATTTAAGCTAGCTTAGCCTAACCGCCTCATACACTGACCATTCAACAGCTCAGTTCATGCACAGCTGGAGAGGTGAAATTTAAAAATAATCTAATAATAACAAATTAAACCGCGATTTCTCTATTTTTAGCCAAAAAGCCTGATAGACTAATGTTGTGCAATGAAATATAGTGTTATTAACCGGCAAGGAAACGCGCATGGACAGTGCTTCTACATCATTCATTCATAGAAAGAACAGCCAGAAAGGGGAAATTGATGGATTTGTGCCGAATATTAGCATCGTTGACCCATAGCAATGTACAGTACGTTACCTATAACTGTCAGTATGTTTGTGTGCTCTTTATAAATGACTGAAAAACAGCTGCGGGTAAAGTATATTGATTGCAAGTGCTCAGTTTGTGCTCAGCTCTGTTTTGTTACTATGCCGAAGGCTTAAACGGAGCAGTGCTCATAATATCGAGCGGACAAAAAAAGACAGCTGTGAAACATAACCAGCTTTGTGTTTTTTAGGAAACCATTTAGATCTGTTGAGGGTAAGAGGTGTGTGAGTTATTGCTGTCGGTCTATCACTGAATGTGTCAGGAATATCAAAACAAAACCAACTTAACTCTGCTCTTTCAGCACCCCTCACAGAGCTTGATCCTCGCTGGCATTTCTCCTTTTGTGTTTTGAAAAGGGAAAAAATTCCACACTTTTTGGATACCGGGTGTCAGATTTGCACAATCCATATGCACAACGCTTTGGCCTGTTTCCTTGACAGAGCCACTGCGCGTAGCTACGGTTGCTAAGCCACAATTGGTAGGTGGCGGTTTTTGGGTGGGGCTTAGTGAAGGGTCAATTAAGGCACTGGTTATCAAGCTGATATCGGTCTTTGTCAGGTGACGTCACCCTCGTAAACACCGAATTGCATTATGGGACATAGCCGCCATTTGTGTTGTAACTGGGTTAGCGTGAGCTGTTGTATGTGTTTAGCGACTTTCGCAGAGTAAATACAGTGTTACGTTCTTGTTGTGTTAAGGGCTGTAAGTTAATAGCAAATCACGTGATTGAAAAGGTAAACAAATTATCACGACAACAGATATATCAAATTTCCCACTCAGAAGAAAGGACATTGACAGACTGTAGCGGTGCATCGGGTGTCCTGGCCTGCTGCATTGAGAAGCAAAATATATCTTTTGCTGGAATATCTACGTTTATGCTCTCGACATTTTCACAAGGGTAAGTACGTAAGAATATTTAAGTAGCTTAAAATTGTCATTGAATTAAAATAAGTATTTGAAGTTTAAGCAATGTAACACTTTAGTTTTGGGGGTAGAACTGCATTTATAGAGCCCCTATTATACATGAAATAGGGTCATATTTTGATTGTAAGGGTCTCCAACAACAGTCTAATATGCATGCAAGGTCAAAAAAACACTTTCATGGTCTTTTAATCTGCATTTATTTTTACCTAATTATCCCAGCGACTCCCATATGAATCGTTCAGCGATTCATTTGTTCCCAAACCCCTCCTCAGCAAGAAGCTAATCTGCGCTGATTGGACCGATGACAGCCTGCTGCGATTGGTCGACACTGACACCCTTCAGCGCGAGACGGAGTGAAATGCCCAGCTGCTAATCAACAATATAAAAGTAGTCACAGTGCATACACGCTTCATAGTGGATTTTGGCTGTCAGTGGGTGAATGTAAATACAGACGATGGACTAGAAAATACTGACGACTATTTTATTGAGCAAAAACTCCAAGAACTGGCGAAGAGATCTCCTAGCTTTTCGCACTCTACCTGCTCTTTTCACACACACACAGGGCCGGCGCGTCCATAGAGGCGACCTAGGCAGCCACCTAGAGCAACAGAATAGAGAGAGCGGCGTCCCTGACACCTCCCTCACCACCCGGTCCTCACTTTACTAATGGGTCTTTTTCGTTTTCACTTTCGAGTTGAGGGCGGCATGATCATCCTTTGCCTAGAGCTTCAGTTCAGCTTGCTCCAGCCCTGCACACACACATTAGAGGACACACCTCCTCAGAGGACACAACACACATGCCTAGAGTGCCAGTTCAGCTTGCTGGGTGCAAAATAGACACCTCACCTCGAACCTGAGCTGAAATATTTTGAAACTTGACCGTTGCATGTGTGTAGGAACAGCTGGCGATCCGTAAACAAAGCGGCACGCGTCACTTTTCAACGTGGCTTTACACACGATATGAGAATATAAAGAGTTAATCTGATACAGTACATGCGGTTACAAGTAACAAAACACAACTAAATACATAGTTTGCAAGCTAGAGTAAACGAGGCAACAATTTTAATCGCACGTATCTATACTTGTGAAATGGAGGAAGAAACTGATCCATGATGCACTGATCCATGTTCTGACAGTCTTTACTGATCCTTCCTTTAACAAACGGCCGATGAAGTCTTCTTCTTCTACGCCTAGGAGAAGAGAGAGAGAGAGAGAGAGAGACCAAACACAATACATTCAAACACCATAGAATGTAACACCCCCACCCATAAGTTTTCAAGTATTAACAAATCTTGAAAAAAAAAAAAAAACAAATTCACTCTCTTTTTCTTTTCCTTTCTACTCTACAGCATAGGACATTCTCGAAAGGGCATCAGCTACGACATTTTCAGAACCTTTACGGTACTGGATAGCCAAGTTGTATTCTTGAATAATAAGGGACCACCTCATTAGACGTTGATTTGAATTTCTCATTCTGTGCAAAAAGACAAGGGTATTGTGGTCTGTATACACAGTGACACAACTACTACCTCCAAGGTACACTTCAAAGTGTTGCAATGCCAACACCAGGGCTAGGGCCTCCTTCTCAATTGTACTGTACTTTTGCTGGGCACTGGTAAATTTCTTTGAAAAGTAAGATACTGGATGTTCTACACCATTAACAACTTGCAGTAACACAGCTCCAGGAACTGGCATCTACTTGCAGTAGGAATGGAAGATCAAAACAAGGGCCAGAAAGTACAGGTGCACTACTTAAGAGGTCTTTGGCTGCTTTGAAGGCAGAGTTACATTCAGGGGACCATACAAACTTTCGGGCAGTGCTGAGCAAGTCTGTTAAAGGGGTTACTATGGTAGCAAAATTTTGACAGAAGCTCCTATAGTAGCCCACCATTCCAAGGAAACATCTCAGCTCTCTTTTATTGCAGGGAATGGGAAACTTTAAAATAGCTTCAACTTTCGCCTCAACAGGCTTCACTTGACCCTGACCTACCTTTTTACCTAGGTAAGTTACTACTACTTTGGCAAACTCACACTTCTTAAGGTTGAGTGTTAGAGAAGCACTAGTCAGCTGTTTGAAGACTTCTTCAAGAATACTCAGATGTTCTTCCCAACTGTGAGTGTAAACAACTACATCATCTAGGTAAGCTTCACAGTTAGGGATTCCTGACAACACTTGTTGCATTAACCTTTGGAAGGTTGTGGGAGCATTGCGCATCCCGAAGGCCATTACAGAGTACTGCAGCAGGTTATCAGGGGTCACAAAGGCTGAAATCTCAGATGCACGGGAAGTCAGTGGCACTTGCCAATATCCTTTCAGAAGATCAAGTTTTGTGATGAAATGGGCACTACCAATATGGTCAACACAATCATCCATTCGAGGCAAAGGAAAGGAATCAGGCTTGGTCGCACTATTTACTTTGCGGTAGTCAGTGCAGAAACGGAAGGTTGAATCTTGCTTGGGCACTAACAAACATGGGGAGCTCCAAGGGCTCTGGCTTGGTGTGGCAAGACCATGCTGGAGGAGATATTCAACTTCCTGCTTCATTATTTCTCGTTTTAGGAATTTACACGGTAAGGGTGTTGTTTGATGGGAGGAGAGTTATCTACATCTATGTCATGCGTGATTATAGAGGTTCTGCCAGGGACATCAGAGAAAAGCATGGGATATTTATTAAATAATTGAACAAGAGAATCCTTCTGATCTTGAGGCAAGTATGCAAGGTAGTTGTCAAGCTGACTTAATACAGTAAAATTTTGAAAGTGTGCAGGTATAACTTCATCTTCATCAGAACCATCCACAATGGAACTGAGAAAAACAGTCTTCACCTCAACAGGTCTGGCTGCCTCAATTTTATTGGCTGCAGAATCTTGGGTCTTATTTTCACCCACATAAGGCTTCAACATATTTATGTGACAAACTCTGCTTTTTCTTCTGCGGTCAGGAGTAGAAATTGCATAATTTGTCTCACTCAACTTCTTTTCAATGCAATAGGGGCCAGCAAATCTAGCATGGAGTGCGAAGGATGGAACAGGGAGTAGAACAAGCACTTGATCACCAGGCTGAAAACTGCGTTTAACTAATCTCTTATCAAATCATGACTTCATCTTCGACTGGACACACACAATATGGGCCTTAGCAATGTCACAGGCACTATGCAGTCGTTCACGGAAGTTCCTGACATAGTCCAACAGGTTGACGGCAGATTTTTCTTTGGACAGCAGTTGTTCCTGGAGGAGTTTTAGGGGTCCACGAACAGTGTGGCCAAAAACAAGTTCAGATGGACTGAATCCTAATGATTCTTGGACCGTTTCTCGGACAGCAAACAGGAGCAAAGGCAGACCTTCCACCCAGTCTTTTCCAGTACTCACACAAAATGTCAGCTGAATCAGAATCACTCCTTTCACAAGGGGAAGAAATCTCAGGATTAATGAAGAGTGTACACTCAGACATGTCAGACACAGGATTCATAAAGGAGTCACTGAGGTTCACAACATCATCCAACTTTCGAGATTGTGCTCGAGTAACAGCACAGGCAGGAAAAACAGCAGGGAAAGGAGCAGCAACAACATCTGGCTGTCCAGTCACCTCAGGCATATCCAATACAATAGGACAAGGAAAAACTTTACCTCCAGCCAGGTCATTTCCCAGGATGATGCTTACTCCCTCCACCCGGCAGTTCACTCCGCACTCCAATTCGAGCTTGGCCTGTGACCAGATCTGATTTTAAAAAGACAGTATGCAAGGGTACTTTAATACAGCTCAGTTCTATTCCTCGGACTAGTACATCTGTACCAGTGTATGTTTCATCAGAGAAAGGTAATATTCCAGCTAAAATGAAAGACTGGGCAGCTCCCGTATCTCTCAGGATGGATACTGTTTGGCCTGGTGAGTCAGCTGAAAGAGACACAGAGCCAGATATCAGGAAGGGTTTATAGCCAGAATCCTGGAGTGGTTGAAATGAGGGGTCAGATACAGAACCAGCTTGAGCAAAAGCTACACTCTTTGACTTTGCAGATACAGACTTCTGTTTCCATGCTTGACAGTCAGATATCACGTGACCTGGATCTAGGCAGTAAAAACATACATGCTTACGGCTTGAATTATCCAGCATGGGTTTTACTTTCTCTGACTTTTCAGAGGAAAGAACGGGTGAGACTGCCTTTGCCTGTTCATTTGCAAAACCTTGATGCCTGAATTGACGTGTACTTGAAAATACTGACCTATGGGTTAAAGCAAATTCATCTGCTAATACTGCAGCTTCAGAGAGGGAATTTATCTTTTGCTCATTTAGGTGCATCACAATGTTCTCAGGAATACAGTTTTTAAACTCTTCAAGCAAAATGAGTTCCTGCAGTTGATCTAGAGAGTTAACCTTACTGGCCAGACACCATTTCTCAAAAGGGGTTTTCTTTTCTCGTGCTGTTTTCGTTGTACCTCGAAAGCGCTGGCGATATGCTTCAGGCAAAAGTTCATATGCACGTAAAACAGCGGTTTTACCAACATCATAATCCAAGGACTGTTCTATTGGAAGTGCAGCACATACTTCCTGAGCTTTACCCACAAAGTTACACTGAAGTAGTAAACCCCACGTCATTGGGCCAACCAAGTTTCTCAGCAATCCGCTCGAATGCAATGAAATATGCATCTACCTCTGCTTCTCGAAAGGGGGGTACTAATTTAATATACTTCGCCACATCAAAGTTAACCTGAGCATCATTGGAGGAGCCAAAATTAACAGTGCTACTCTGTACAGGAACAGCAGTCAAAGGTGAGGAAGCTCTAGAACTCGGAGTTGGCACAGGCTTATGGCGTAGAGCTTCTACCTCAAGTGACAAAGTTTTTAGCTTAATATCTCGCTCAGCTTGTACTTCAATCACACGAAGATGAACAATTTGAGTTTCATGCTCTTGTTGCTTAATGGCTAACTCAAGCTCCTTTAGCTTTATAGCCAATAAAGGATTCATAATTGGCTCAATCCCAATAGGAACAGCATCAACATTGGTTTCAGCTACTTCAACTAATTCCTGCTCCTCTAGCCCTTCAGTTTGTGACTCAACTGGTAGGATACCAGAATTAACCAATTCAGTATATAGTTCATCTTTTAAAACTGCTCTTGTGACATCCCTAGACACAGAGATATTAAAGAACTCAGCAATTAAAATCAAATCCTTCTTACGGCAACGATTAAAAACTTCTACTGTGGGAGCAAGGCTAAACTCAACCAAATCAAACTCCATTTTACAAAGTATAACCTATCTCTGTCCCTTTCCCAAAAAAAGAAAACAAAAATTCCAAAAAAATTGCCAAAAATTCCACAGCCTAAAAATTCAAATTGTAGAATACAAGAAAAAATTCTCAAAGTCAAATTTCACCAAAAGTAAGGTTTAACTTTATCAAGTCCAATGGACGAGCCCCCAATTTTCACTGTTATGTCCCTGATGTTAAACGCCTTGGAGTGGGAGTAACAGTGAAAAGTTTTAAATGTTGGTTGGGGTGAGTGTGGATCAGTCCCCTGCCTTCACGACAACACACCAAATTTAATTAAATAATTTATTAACAAATGCACAATAGTAAATCAAAACTGGGAAGCAAAAATAGATTTCAGGAGGGGGAAAGGCCAAAACAACAAACAAAAGTACCCTCTAGCTAGTTAGGGAGTAAAACTGTCTAAACTGGCAAAGTAAAATAAAATCAACAACAGAAATGTACACTAACTCCCTAACTAAACAAAAACAAGAGAAAAGGGGTTTTAGAAATAAAATGGCACCCACCTCCCTACAGCTTTCAAACACAAAGTTAGTTTTCAAGAACATAGTTCTTGTGGTTTCAATAGATTTTACAACAGATTTTTAACTTCAACAAGTTAAGCACAACAGCATTGATAATTTCTCAACAAAAACCACCAAGCAGGAGAGAGACCACACTCTGGAATCAAGCTTCAATGTGGCTTGCAACTGGCAGGCTTTTAAGCTTGCCGGGCAACGAGTAGCAGGTGCAACCAATCAACTTCCTCTCCTCCACACCTAGCTGAGAAACAGGAATGGAGGGAGAGAGAGAGAGAGAGAGAGAGGGAGAGAGAGAGAGAGAGACCAAACACAATACATTCAAACACCATAGAATGTAACAGTAAGCTTGTAGTTTCCAGAAGCACTCAAACTGCTCAAGGCTGAGCTATAATGCTGAGCTTTTTATTTTTGGGTAGACTGTCAATAATATCCATCTGCACAGCGTTACTTCATTCGACCGGTGTCTGTGTGTGTGTGTGTGGGGCTTCTTTTCTGTTAGTGGGCAGGGCCGCAGGTTTCAAATCTCCCAGGTTTGTGCGTGCAACTACTTGTGTTTCGTAGTTGCATCATCACGAAACACCTAATGACTCGTTATCAAGACGACTCGTTTGAAGCACTATGAGTTGACACTTTTATAGATGAATCAATAGTTTTAAACACTGTACACATACAGATTTAAGCCTTAGCTGAATATTTCACTTTACTTAGAGCTGTGTTACACACTACATGGAAGGGCATTTTCAAAAACCCATAATATGGGCTCTTTAAATCTTAACGAATCAACTTAGTGCATATGGATTTAAGATTGTAAAGTAATTGATTGTTAAAATATTGTAAAATACTTTTTAAATCTTAGTTACAACTTACATTTGCTGATTTACTCAACCCCTGTCAAAAAGTACATTTTCGACTGTCCTTTTTCTAAAACAGATATAGGGTTTTGTTGAAAATATTACATGAAATATTTTAAACCTTCAGACTGTAGCTTCATAAAACTGCTGTTTAAAAAAAATATAAATATATTGGATGACAAAGGGATCAGTAAATTATCAGTAAATGTTCTTTCTGGGAGTTAACGTTAATGTTTTAAAAGTTAAAATTTCATTTTAGGTTTCTTATGCTCAAACTGTCATATTTCTATAAGCATGTAGCATTATAGTACATTTATTTTTACTTATTCTTTCTATGTGTAATATTTTTGCTGTATATACATTTCTAACTTTTTCATTGCCAGCCAACCTGCATGTGAGATGATGGAGACTGACCAGGTGTATAAATGCATTCTGAGCTTAATGGATACATTCTTTGCAAATTCCTTCACATGTTTGTAGTTTTGTTTCTTTCACAGTGTGTACGAGTGTGTTTTGCTGATGTTTCATCCTGTCTTATGTAAACAATATGATGCATTCCTCCAGAAATGAATTTTCCCTAAGTGCCTAACTAAAAATATCATTTGTATAAATGTAAATAAATGGAGGATGACTTAAAATTAGTTCTTAACCCATTTATTGTTCTTCACAATAACAGAACTGTGACGAGTGTTTTTACTCAAAGTTAAACATTAGATCAATCAGTAGTTTGAACTAAATAGATATTTCACCCACAAATTTAAAGTGACTTACTATTTACATGCCATCAAGTGGTTCTAAACCTTTATGAGGTTATTTTTTTGTATTTACACTAATAAAGATATGACGAAGTCTGAAAATCTGTAACCACTGACTCCATTGTAAGAAAACAAACCAATACAATGGAAGTCAGTGGTTACAGGTTTTCGGCTTTTATCATAATATCTGTATTTGTGTTCAACATATCTTAATATTTGGGTGTATTGATTTTATTTAATGTTTTTTTGTTGTTGTTCTCTGTGCACTCAATGTATTTGACCACATAAAATTATAATAGTATTTAAATGATTTGTTCTGTTGCTTTCTTTACATTTATTGATCATATTTGTAAAACACTTTGGATACAAATATCTGTCCAGTGGTTTGTAAATGTAAATATTAGATGTAACTAATGAAATAAAACGAAAAACTGCAATACATAATTAGAAATACTTACTGTGGTTTAATGGTGTTTAAACTAAAACAACGTATATTAAGACATTAATGATATACAGTATGCCATGTCAGCAATGGGTAGGCGGCAGCGCACTCCGTTGCTTTGCAGTTAATTCAAACGGATCTATATCCAGAATGTAAGGCCGTTTATCAAAATAACGATCCCTGGCATCTTTGTTTAGTTTATTGCGGTCCCGTGTACTGTCGATTTTCTTGTCCTTCCCACCTTGACCTTTTTTTTTGGCATGTATCTCTCTTGTGTTATGTGTCTCTCAAGTTGTCTTGGGGAGCGATACCTCAAAAATGGCACAGGTGTGACGTCACACACAACAAAAGCATGTGACTGAAAAAGACTGACAGATTCAGATGTTAATTTTTGTAAAGGTATGTTTTAGCCAGTAATTTAATGCTATAAAAATGGGGCGTGTCATTGTGATTGACAGTTGTGATTGACAGCTTCTTTAAGCAGACTGTCGAAGCTTCGAGAGTAAATTGATGTACCAATGTTTAATCTCTGTGTTATTTTACCATGAAAAAAAATGGCTCATCAGTAAACTATACTTTCTGACATGCAAGATCTGATGGATCACTGTTTATTCGGTAAAGTGTGGGCAAGGTAATAGTTATCTAGCAGTCATTTTTTATAGGTTTGAAATAAATTAGGAAGACAAAACTATAGTTAGCCTATGTCCACATCGATCTCCTGTAATGTTATTTGAACTGGATTTAAAAACGTCTTTGATATTTTGAGCTTCAGCATGTTATAGAGTTAATCTGAATTTGCTGTTATAAAATATTAATGTTCTAGAAACAGAGTCTCATATAACAAATAGATCTGTAAATGTTATATATGTTATTTACATACATAATTTACCGTAATTTTTTTATTTTAAAACACCTAATAAAAATTAAAGAGCCCATATTATACATGAAATAGGGTCATATTTAGGTTGTAAGGGTCTTCAACAACTCACAGGGTCTAATATGCATGCAAGGTCAACCAACACTTTGATGGTCTTATAATCTGCATTTATTTTTACCTAATTATCCCAGCGACTCCCATATGAATCGTTCAGCGATTCATTTGTTCCGAAACCCCTCCTCAGCGCGAAGCTAATCTGCGCTGATTGGACCGATGACAGCCTGCTGCGATTGGTCGACAACACTGACAGGCTTCAGCATGAGGCTACGGTCACACTGGGCTTTGTGTGTGTGAAAAGGGGCGGGATTAAACAAGATGATTAGACATTAAAAAAAGCCAGCATTTGCTCCATGTTTTAAATTTCTGTCCAGAGAGGTCCTGTTTTGATCCTCGATTGGTCTCACGCAGTCAAATGATGCGATTTCACAGGTCAGAGTTCACCAAGCTTGAACTTTGCACCGCAGCAACCTGCGAAACTTAACGCATGACCCCGCGTTTCCTGTCTGACGCATTCGCGTGCGTATGAATGGAAGTCTATGGGAGGAAAAGTCAAGTGTGACCGCACCTTGAGACAGAGTGAAATGCCCAGCTGCTAATCAACAATATAAAATTAGTCACAGTGCATACACGCTTCATAGTGGATTTTGGCTGCCAGTGGGTGAATGTAAATACAGACGATGGACTAGAAAATACTGACGACTAACTATTTTATTGAGCAATTGCGAAGTTATATCCGCGGCGCTCAGTTATATCACCCCACACACACACACACACACACACAAGACACACATTACAATCCTCCCCGAGGACACGACACACACGCCTAAAGCGACAGTTCAGCTTGCTGGGTGCAATTTATACACCTCACCTCGAAAACTGAGCTGAACTATTTTAAAACTTGACCGTTGCATGCGTGTAGCAACAGCTGACGATCCGTAAACAAAGCGGCACGCGTCACATTTTCAACGTGGCTTTACACGCAATATGAGAATATAAAGAGTTAACCTGATACAGTACACACGGTTACAAGTAACAAAACACAACTACATACATAATGTGCAAGATAGAGTAAACGAGGCAACAGTTTTAATCGCACGTACTTACACTGGTGAAATGGGGGAAGAAACTGATCCATTATGCACTGATCCATGTTCTGACAGTCTTTACTGATCCTTCCTTTAACAAACTGATGAAGTCTTCTTTTTAAGCATGTAATTTCCAGAAGCATTCGATCTGCTCAAGGCTGGGCTATATTGCTGAGGTTTCATCTTTGATTAGACTGTCAATAAAATCCATCTTCACAGCGTGACTTCATTCCACCGGTGTCTCTCTCTGTGTGTGTGTGTGAGACTTTTTTTCTGTTAGTGGGCGGGGCCGCAGGTTTCAAATCTCCCGGGTTTGCGTGTGCAACTACTTGTGTTTCGTAGACACGTCATCACGAAACACCTAATGACTCGTTGTCAAGATGACTTGTTTGAAGCACTATGAGTCGACTCTTTTATAGATGAATCATAGTTTTAAACACTGTACACTTACAGATTTAAGCCTTAGCTGGATATTTCACTTCACTTAGAGCTGTGTTACACACTACATGGAAGGGCATTTTCAAAAACCCATAATATGGGCTCTTTAACATTAATGTAAATTCCTCTTTGCCAGTTATAATTAAGGCATCAAATAAACCAAATTAAAGCGGAAGCAAAGAAAAAATCAATTAACAATATAACAAGCGATGTTGCAGCTGATAGACATAAGTTGATGTATTACAGTTTTTTACAATGGCTATGACAGTTTTTTTCAATACATTTAACAAGTTTGCTAAACTCTTAACGCACCAACACACCTAAAACACACAACTGACAAAACGGTTAATTTCATGCTCAAAATCACACATTGTTAATTAAACCCCAAAACTAATGTTCAAAATACAATAATAATCTAACACAAAACACCATGTCCAACAAACACTGCAAACATGTTTAAAAATCAAATCATTTATTAAAACACTAACACATATTCTCTTCCAACAGGAACATTTAGTCAATCATAACACATTGACAAAAAACAGTATCATCAGCTGACATTACAGAGACTGCATTATTTTATGTGTCAGGTCTGCCCTTATATTTTAAGCCTCTCTAAATTTTAGTTTTGTTGGATTTAGTGAATGCATGCATCTTGTTTCTTTTGCTGCAGAAATTCAACACAAAAAATGAACAGCCATCTCAGAGTAGCTTTAAAAAATTTACAGTTTATGTAAAAAAAAAATTACAGACACAGAATTGCTGCAGTACAGACTTTATTTGCAAAAGGACATTACTGCAAGATATACAAACAGAAAAGCACCAGAATTATAATACAGTTTCTATGACAGTTTTTTCAATACATTTAACAAGTTTCCTAAACTCTCAACACGGTTAGCACAACAAACGTCTTTGTAGGCTATAAAATGAACACATTTTCTGTTGCTTTCACACAAAATGCACCCAGTTACAGTATTTTATGATTGCTAACACAATTAGCAAAACCTAACACTCATTGAGCAAAACACAAGGCCAGATCTGCACAACTTTAAGCACGTTGTCAGCTTCACAGTTTTTGCAAAACATTACACACAGTGATTGCAAAACACTAAACACACTGCTTTTGACACAGATATTTTTCATGATGGAATTTCCTTGCAATTTCAAAGCAAAGGCCTTCAAATGAACACACACATGGACCATAGGTTAAACACAGCCATCAGGTGTGCACACACACTGCCAAAACTGTAGATACACCAATCATGTGGAACCACAATAAAAAAGCAATAGGTATAAATATTACTCTTTAATAAATATGTTTACAATAGTATAGCTTTAAATATTAACTCTTCAGTAAATATGGAAGGCAATGTCGCAGTATGGAAGGGGAAGCACGAAGAAAGATTGGTAAACAGGAGACAGTGGATGGGACTTTTTTTTAATATTGAAATGTATACATCACCAGAAAGCTAAATAAATATGCTTTACATTTGTTGTATGGTTTGTTAGCATAAGACAATGTTTAACTATTAGTCTATCACTGTTTGCTGAATACAGTATGTTTGTTGTATTCAGATTGTATCAGTATTAGTCAGTTAGAAATTATATGAGTGTTTTAAATTGATTACCACAGTGTGTAAATGAAGCAAACAGATTTATATTGAATGAAGAGTGTGTTTTCTGTACGGTGTCAAAATTGTGTTTTGTTATAATGTTGTAAAGTTTTGAATGAATTGTTATGGTGGCTTGAAAAGCCAGCATATTGTTATCTATCAAAACTTTTCTTCTTCTTCTTCTTCTTCTTCTTCTTCTTCTTCTTCTTCTTCTTCTTCTTCTTCTGAGACTAATTTCTAAGTGTATCTCCTCCTAGGCCTTTCAAGCTACATACTTCAAACTTTCGTCAAACCTTCAAACTGATCTGACTCAGGTTGCTATATCTTTTCTAACTGATCCGGCTTTGGGTTTTCCGAAAAACGACCCAGAAAAATCCCAAAAGTCCCATTGACTTAACATTGGGTCAAACTTTGTGAGCTCATAACTCTGCATCAGACTGTCCTACAGACTTCTAACTGGACTCATTTAACTCAGTCTAGCAAGCAGCCAATAACTGATGACTTTTTAACTTACTAGCCACTCCCTAGCAACTGTCCCATAGACCTCCATTGTAAAAGACTGCCATTGACTTAACATTGGATCAACCTTTGTGAGCTCATAACTCTGCATCAGACTGTCCTACAGACTAGAGTCTGGCCTCATTCAACTCAGTCTAGCCAGCAGCCAATCACTGATTACCTTTAAACGTACTAGCCACTCCCTAGCAACCAATTTCAGCACCCTAGCAACTGTCCCAGATACTGTGACTAGCTATTCTAACACATGCTAACAGTTTTAACATCCTACTGACATGCTAATCTTGCTAATAAGGTGCTAGCAACACGATAGTGACATGCTAGTCATGCTAGTAACATGATAATTCATGCTAGAAACAAGCTGATTCATGCTAGAATCATGCTAGTAACATATAATATCATGCTAGTAACATGCTAATTCATGCTAGAAACATGCTAGAATCATGCTAATTCATGCTAGAATAATGCTAGTAACATGCTAATTCATGCTAGAATCATGCTAATTCATGCTAGAAACATGCTAGTTACATGCTAATTCATGCTAGAATCATGCTAGTAACATGCTAATTCATGCTAGAATCATGCTAGTTACATGCTAATTTATGCTAGAACCATGCTAGTTATATGCTAATTCGTGCTAGAAACATGCTAACAACATGCTTATTCATGCTAGAAACATGCTAGAAACATGCTAGTAACATGCTAATTCATGCTAGAAACATGCTAGTAACATGCTTATTCATGCTAGAAACATGCTAATTCATGCTAGAATCATGCTAATAACATGCTAATTCATGCTAGAAACATGTTAGTAACATGCTAATTCATGCTAGAAATACGCTAATAACATGCTAATTCATGCTAGAATCATGCTAACAACATGTTAATTCATGCTAGAATCATGCTAGTAATATGCTAATTCATGCTAGTAACTTGCTAATTCATGCTAGAATCGTGCTAATTCATGCTAGAAACATGCTAATTCATGCTAGGATCATGCTAGTAACATGCTAATTCATGCTAGAAACATGCATGAACATGCTAATTCATGCTAGGATCATGCTAGTAACATGCTAATTCATGCTAGGATCATGCTAGTAACATGCTAATTCATGCTAGAATCATGCTAGTAACATGCTAATTCATGCTTGAAACATGCAAGTCACATGCTAATTCATGTTAGGATCATGCTAGTAGCATGCTAATTCATGCTAGAATCATGTTAGTAACATGCTAATTCATGCTAGGGCTCAGACCATGCTTCTTGGCGAAGTATTGCCAGTTTACCTGCCTTACCAAGCGTTGTACCAAGAGACTTTCATGACAGCCTGCCTGTGTATGACCCTGCCTGCCTTGATACCTCTGAATCCCTCGAATGGCGGGCGCCAGACACCTTTGAATCCGTCGAATGGCAGGCGCCAGACACCTCTGAGTCCCTCGAATGGCGGGCGCCATATCCTCTTGAATTCCCAGAATGACCGGTGCCAGAACCCTCTGAATTCCCTGAATAGCGGGCACCAGAACCCTATGAATCCCTCAAATGGCAGGCGTCAGACACCTCTGAATCCCTCGAATGGCGGGCGCCAGACACCTCTGAATTCCCTGAAGGGCAGGAGCCAAATACCTCTGAAATTCTCGAATGGCCAGAGCCATCACCCGAGTCCCAGAAAAGGCCAAAGCAGTCACCCGAGTCTCACAAAAGGCCAGAGCAGTCACCAGAGTCCCACAAAAGGCCAGAGCGGTCACCCGAGTCCCACGAAAGGCCAGAGCAGACACCTGAGTCCCACGAAAGGTCAGAGCAGTCACCTGAGTCCCAGAGCAGGTACCCGAGTCCCACGAAAGGTTAGAGCAGTCACCTGAGTCCCAGGAAAGGCCAGAGCAGTCACCTGAGTCCCACAAAAGGCTGCCAGAGCCATGTGACTTCCCAAAGCCGCCTAAACCGTATGAACCTTCACTGCTTCCTAAACTCAAACCCCCTGATCCACTGGGGTTATGCAAGCTGCCAGTGTCTCTTGAACTCAAGCCTCCTGACCCACTGGAGTTAAATGAACTGCCAGTGTCTCCTGAACCAAAGTCTATATTTATAAGCGCTTTATCATACGGTTTTCAGCTACTGTGTGATCTTCCACACACTGTGCAACCCAAATTTAATCGGGTACAAGAACACAATTATGCAGGATAACCCATCATCTACACACTGTGCAACCCAAATTTAATCGGGTACAAGAACACAATTATGTAGGATAAACCATCATCTACACCGTTGTGGTGTAGGATAACACATCCACACAATCCCTGTGTGGGATAACCTCTAAATCTACAAAATTCTACAGATAAAACAGGACATACCTAATCAGGCAGTGTGAATAAAATTCTCTTCGCTGACCAGATATATCCCAGACGAGCCCCCAGAACTGTAAGAAAATCTGTTTTTTCTTAGGTCCCTTCACTCTAGTTTTTGTATCACCAGTGAGATGAGAAGAAAATCAGCTGAGTGGTTCAGTATGATTTTATTCTGACACAAGGGAGGGACGAGCAATCTTATATACACATTGAGGGTCCGCCTGCAGCTGAGCCCTAACACAAAAGAATATTATCATAGAAGGAGGGACACAGCGATACAGAGACAGCTTACAGTAACTAGGATACGTGAGAATGTGTGCGTGTAGAAAGGGGCTTTTTCGCACCCAAAGGAGAACAGAATGTTCCGGCGACACCGAGATAAGATAAACAGAATATGCATACCCACACACTTTTCTGCAGTGTAAAGACACAGTAGAGAGAACAAGAAAAACAGTCTGTAAAAACAGTAGAATACACACACATAATAATCAAATCCTTCACCATTAGTTGCAAATCTCCTCAGCTTAAACATGTAGTATCATTCAGGATTGTCACATAGTGGATTTTTATGAGCCATTTATCTTACAACAGTGGAGTCGTCGCTGTTTTGTTCTCCAAAACGGTGTCTCCACTATTTGTTGAAGACGAAGAAATAGTTAAAGGTAGTTTTTTAAAAGTCAAAGTCAAATTTGAAAATGCAACAATGGTGTTTTTAAATATTTATGCTCCTAAAAAAGGCTGAAAGAATAATTTTTTTAAAGAAATTTTGTGATGTTATTAATTATGTAAAGGATTTACTGTTTTTAAGTGGAGATTTTAATTGCACAGAAAATGACAAAATAGATAGAAATCATTTAGAACCACACAGTGCTTCACAGAAAGAAATTAAGAATTAAGTAGAAGTTTGCGATTTATGTGATGTGTGGAGAAATGTACATTTAAAAGATAGACAATATACTTGGGAACATAACAAAGATAATCAGATTTCTATGGCAAGACTTGACAGGTTCTATATGTTTAAGTTTCAAGTAAATTAGGTCAAAGACTGTCGTATAATTCCTGTTGGGTTTTCTGACCACTGTTCGGTTATTTGTAAGATTTTTGTCAATTCTGTGAAAGTAAAAAGTGCATACTGGCATTTTAGTACATCACTTTTAAATGATGAAAATTTTAAAGATTTTTTTTCTGTGTTTTGGGGAAATTAAAAAAAAACAAAAACAAATGTATTCTTCACTGCAACAATGGTGGGATTGCAGGAAAATACAAATTAAACAGTTATGTAAAGAGTACACTTTTAATGTTACTAAAGACACAATGTGATCAATGAAAGAGTTAGAAAAAAATGTAACAGAACTTTTAAATACAACAGCTTCTACAAATAATAGTGCTGATTTTGAAGAAAGTAAAGCCAAAAAAGATTTACTTGCAAATGTATTGGGTGTAAAAGCAAAGGGTGCTTTAATTCATTCTCGTTTTCAGAACATTTCAGAAATGGATGCACCTTCAAAATTTTTCTTCAATTTGGAAAAAAAAAATGGTAAAAGTCGAATAATACATTCATTAAAATCTGAAACAGGAGAGGATATTACAAAATCTAGTAAGATTTGAAAATATGCTGTTAATTTTTACTCATCTTTATATAAATGTGAAGTATTACAGAGTGATATTGAAAACTCAGTTTTCTTTGAAAATCTCTCTAAAGTTGATGATGAATCTAATGCAATGCTTGAAATGCTTGTATCACAAGATGAGTTATATACAGTCATGATAAGCATGGAAATGGCAAATCGCCTGGCATTGATGGGATTTCTGTTGATTTTTATAAAATTTTGTGGCCAGTGATTGGTGAAGATTTGTTTTTAGTTTTAAATGACAGTTTAAATAAAGGACTATTGCCTTTAAGTTGTAGAAGAGCAGTTATTACTCTTTTACCCAAAAAAGGAGATCTTCAAAAAATAGGTAACGTGTTCAGATTATAAAATTTTATCAAAGGCTTTAGCTGTTAGACTAAGTAAAATACTGGACCAAATTATACAGCCTAATTAAAATTACTCTATACCAAAATGATCAATTTTTGATAATGTTTTTTTTAATTAGGGATGCTTTAGAAGTTGCTAAATTATTTGGTATTAACTGTGGATTGATCTCATCAGATCAAGAGAAAGCTTTTGATCGCGTTGAACATGAATATTTGAAAAAGTTTTAAAAGTTTTTAGTTTTAGTTCTCATTTTATAAAAATGATTGAGGTAATGTATAGTAACATTCAAAGTGTACTCAAAATCAATGGTGGTTTAAGCGTTCCTTTTGATGTGCAGAGAGGTGTTTGACAGGGTTGTGCTATGTCGGGAATGTTATATTCCATTGCCATTGAATCTCTTCTACAGAGATTAAGAGCAGAGTTAAAAGGTTTTTTTATACTTCACTGTAAGACTCAAGTGCAACTTTCTGCTTATGCAGATGATGTTATTGTTTTTATAACTAACACTGATGATATGAGAAGACTGGAATGTATTATTAACGATTTTAAAAAGATTTCTTCTGCCAAAGTTAATTGGGAAAAAAGTGAAGCCCTTCTCATAGGTGACTGGAAAAGAAACTCTCCTTTATTACCTGGAGGATTAAAATGGAAGAGTGGTTTTTTAAAATACCTTGGAGTCTACCTAGGTGAAGGTGACTTTGTTCAACAAAACTGGAACGGAATGTTTGAAAAAATCCAAAGTCGTTTACAGAAGTGGAAATGGTTGCTTCCACAACTTTCTTATATACAGGACGAGCACTCATTGTTAACAATTTAGTGAGTTCCTCGATTTGGCATAAACTTGCTTGTGTTGATCCACCTGCTGGACTCTTACCAAAGATTCAAGGAGAACTGGTCAATTTTTTTTGGAACAATTTGCACTGGTTCTAGTTTTCTGTTTCTGCCGAGAGATGAAGGTGGCCAAGGGTTGGTGAATCTTGTAAGCAGGGGAGCCACATATAGACTACAGTTCATTCAGAAGTTGTTATATGGGCCTGAAAGTCTCGTGTGGAGGCCTTTAGCTCAATGCATCCTACGTGGAATAAATGGCTTGAATCTTCATGCTTCACTTTTCTTGATAGACAATGTGCATCTAGATCTGACTGGAATACCTTCTTTCTACAAAAGTATTTTTAAAGTATGGAGACTTTTTAAACATTCGTGGGCAGATTCAGCTACATCTCTCTTCTGGCTGCTTGAAGAACCAGTACTTTTTGGCAGTCGCCTTGATGTGACAAGGGATGATATCCCACGACTAAAAGACTTGCTTATTTCTAACAAGATGGCACGAATAAGAGACATTGTTGACATGGCAGGTTTTGGACTAAAGGATGCAGAAAATGTTGCTTTATTTATGGGAATTAGATTGGTGAGGTTTGTCACAAAATTTTTGGATAAACTGAAATGTCTTTTAAATGAAAAAGAAAAACCTTTACTTGAAGATTACAGCCAAGATGTTATTTTCTCTAATGATCAAGACTGTTTCCCAGACATTGGAATTACACCTAACATTGAAAATGCTGGGATTAATAGTCCATTGTTGTGTTTCAAAGAAAATGTGAATGTTGATTTTAGTACAGTTAAAGGGAAAGTGCTTTATTTAAACAAATTTTCACTGTTTTATGTATTGTAAAAGACTTGCTCCTCTGTTTGATCTTTTAAATGTTTTAGTTTCTTTACTTGGTTTTTTATTTACAAAACAATGTTTTATTTTAGGTTTTAAATACAAAAGACAACAAAAATATAAATGTCAATTAATGAATTTTATCATTGGTCAAGCAAAATCAGCTATTTATATTACAAGAAAAATGAAATAGAAAAGAGGAATGGTAAGAACATTGTAGTAGTTTTTAAAAACCTAGTAAAATCAAGAATTATTGTTGATTTTAATTACTTTAAAATGATAAAGGCAATTGATGTGTTTAAAATTGAAGGGTGTTGTGATGATGGGTTGTGTTCTGTCATTAATGAAGAGTTACATTTTATAAATGAATTGATTTGAGCTGAGCTGTAAAGCAATTGTTATAAAATAGCTTGTTAATAAAAGTATTTGTAAAATCGTAAAAAAAATCCCCCCCCCCTCTTGTGAGGGAGCCGTAGGTGAAGACATGGAGGCTGATTGAATCCAAATGCTGGAGGTTTATTAAGTAAACAGCGAACATCAAACAAAGGCAGGATCGTAATCTTAACCAGGCTAAGTCAGGCAAACAAAGAGGCAGTCCGAAAAAGTCCAAAATCCAAAAAGCAGTAGTCAAAAGGCAGGCAAAAAGGTCATAACACAATAGCAAACACAACAGTAGGAAAACGCTTGGTAAGGCAGTGGAACTGGCAATACTTCGCAAAGAACAGACATAAACAGTGCGCTTATATATGGTGGCTACCAGGAAGTACCACCGAGGAAGTACCCAGTCAATATTCGGGAGAGAGCTCCCTCTGGTGGACGGTTGAATGATAATCTACCACATTCGTTACAGAATCCCCCCCTCTATGAACACCTCCTGGTGTTCTTCTCATAGGTCTACCCCTTGGACGCGGTGCAGGGTGATCAGGATGTTGTTGGTGAAATTCTTGTATCAGTGACGGGTCCAGTATATCCTTGGAGACCACCCAAGATCTCTCCTCAGGTCCATAGCCCTCCCAGTCCACCAGATATTGCAACTGTCCCCTTCTACGGCGGGAGTCTAGGATCTCATTAACTGAGTAAGCAGGAGTGCAATCAATCTCCAAAGGTGGAGGAGGCTCAGGATTCGAGGGGCCGGTGTCAGATGCAGGGTGGACCGGTTTCAGGAGGGAGACATGAAAGGAAGGAGATATACGATAGTTAGCAGGAAGCTCCAAACGGTATGTAACTTCATTAATTCGTTTAAGAATTTTAAAAGGTCCAACATACCTTGGCGTGAGCTTCCTGCATGGTAGGCGTAGACGGAGATCTCGGGTGGCAAGCCAGACTCTCTGGCCAGGTTGATAGTTGGGGTGGGGATGTCTCCTGCGATCTGCTTGAATCCGCTGAGCACGGATTGCTCTCTGAAGCCTCACATGAGCGCTGTCCCACACCTGTTCACTACGCTTAATCCAGTCATCCACCGATGGCACCATTGAAGGTTCTCCTGACCATGGGAACATGGGAGGTTGGTAGCCTAATACACACTGAAAAGGGGTGAGACCTGTGGATGAGTGGGTGAGGGAATTCTGAGCATATTCTGCTCAAGGGAGGAATTCACTCCATTTATTCTGTTCTCTGCTGCAGTAAGACCTGAGATAACAACCTATTTCCTGATTGACTCTTTCTACTTGACCATTTAACTCTGGATGGTAGCCCGAAGTTAAACTGACATTAATGTCCAGGTGTTTACAAAAGGCTCTCCACACCTTTGATGTGAATTGGGGACCCCGGTCAGACACTATGTCCACCGGGATTCCAAAGGTTCGGAAGACATGTTGAAAGAGTTCTATAGCTGTTTCCATGGCAGTGGGTAGTCCTTTCAATGGAATCAATCTGCATGCTTTTGAGAATCTGTCTACAATCACCAGAATAGTTGTGAAACCATTGGATGGAGGCAAGTCTGTAATAAAGTCAATAGACAGATGTGACCAGGGACGGTGTGGAATGGGCAGAGGTTGTAGTAGGCCGGTGGGAAGTTCACGAGGGGTCTTGGTTTGGGCACAAATAGTACAAGATTTAACAAAGTTGGTGATGTCCTTGTTCATGGTAGGCCACCAGAATGCATTCCTTACTAGAGTCATCGTTCGGTAAATTCCTGGGTGTCCTGAGCCTATTGAGGTATGTACCCATTGGAGAGTGCGATTCGTGAGGTTTAGAGGAACATATTGACGGTTAGGTGGGCATTCAGGTGGGGTTGGTTCATTTTGTTGTGCTCGCTGTATTTCCTCCATGAGGTCCCAACTTATTTGAGCAATAACTACTGTTGATGGAAAGATGGGAACGTTGGGTTGATGGTTTGAATCAGTCTCATATCTGCGAGAGAGAGCATCTGCTTTTAGATTTTTACTGCCTGGACGGTAAGTGACAGAGAAATTGAAGCGTGTGAAAAACAATGACCAACGGGCCTGCCTGGGATTAATTCTTTTGGCTCCCTTGATATATTCTAGATTCTTATGATCAGCAATAATCTGGAAGGGGTGGACGGCTCCCTCGAGCCAGTGGCGCCACTCTTCCAATGCTGCCTTCATTGAAAGAAGTTCTTTGTTACCCACATCATAATTCTTTTCTGCTGTTGTCAGTTTTCGTGAGAAGAATGCACATGGGTGTAGTTTGCCAGGACTGCTATGTCGTTGAGAGAGTATGGCCCCTATTCCACAGTCCGAAGCATCCACTTCTACAACAAAGGGTAATTCGGGGTCAGGATGTTTTAGGATGAGTGCTGTGGTAAAGCTAGTTTTAAGGTTTTCAAAAGCCTTGACAGCAGATGGAGTCCACACCAGTTTACCCGGTTTGCCTTTAAGGAGGGAAGTAAGGGGAGCGGCAATGGAACTATAGTTTCGAATGAACCGGCGATAAAAGTTGGCAAATCCAAGAAATCGTTGGAGTTCCTTTACGGTCTTTGGAAGGGGCCATTCTGTGACTGCTCGGATTTTTGATTTGTCCATCTCCACTCCCTTATGACTAACAATGTACCCCAGAAACGAAGTTTTATAGACGTGAAACTCACATTTTTCAAGCTTGGCGTAGAGTTGGTGAAGTTGTAGGCGTGTGAGGACTGTCTTGACATCCTTGATGTGTTGATCCAGATTGGGAGAGTAGATCAGGATGTCATCAATATAGGTGATGACACATTTATTCAACAGATCATGGAAAATCTCATAAATAAATGATTGGAATACCGCTGGTGAGTTAGCTAGTCCATACGGCATAACAAGATATTCGTAGTGCCCCCTAGTGGTCAGGAAGACTGTTTTCCACTCATCCCCTTCTCGGATTCGAATTAAGTTATACGCACTCCTGAGGTCAAGTTTGGAGTAGATGTGTGCCTCTCTGAGCTGTTCCAATGCAGATGGAACTAAAGGTAGTGGATATCTGTACTTAACTGTGATACTGTTTAGCCCCCTATAATCGATGCAAGGGCGCAGCCCACCATCCTTCTTTTCTACAAAGAAGAAGCCAGCAGCCGCTGGTGATGTAGATGGTCGGATATAATCGGACGCAAGTGCCTCCTCTATGTAATTTTCCATAGCTTGGGTCTCAGGATGAGAGAGAGGGTACACTTTGCTCTTGGGAGGGGACATGTTAGGCAAAAGTTCAATAGCGCAGTCACCGGGTCGATGAGGGGGAAGTTGTGTGGACTTGCTGAAGACATCTGTAAATTGGTGATAGATAGCTGGGAGAGTTGGACATGCTTCAGTTTCAGGGCTTTCGATGCTGGTGGAAAGGCAGGGAAATGACAGTGTTTTTGTAAGGCAATTGTTAATACAATAAGTTGACCACTGAATGAGTTCACCGTGGTTCCATGAAATGACAGGATCATGAATGGCCAACCAAGGGTGACCCAATATCATTTGGTACTTGCATGAAGGGACCACATAGAAGGTGATAGTTTCTTTGTGAAACAGTCCAATATGGAGAGACATGGGTGCAGTGATAGCAGTAATTCCAGAACCAATAGGGCCATGGTCTATTGTTGTTATGTTGATTACTGGGACACAGGGAGTTGTAGGAATCTTGAGTTTGTCCGTGAGTTCTTGACTGATGATGTTAACCACTGATCTTGAGTCTACTAATGCTGAAATACATTGAACATCAGTATCAAGTTCAATTCTGCACTCCAGAAGAAAATTACGGCGATGGGGAATTTCAATGGTACTCACATGAAATTGAGGAACATGGCTCTTCTTGGTCTTGAGAGGGCAGGCAGCATTTTGGTGGTTTTCACCTCCACAGTAGTAGCATAGATTCTCCCGCTGCCGTCGTTCTCTCTCGTTTGAGGAAAGGCGGGTAGATGCTATCTGCATGGGTTCTGGGGCATCATGATTTGTCATGGCAGGTTCAGATTTGATTGGTAAAACTCGGCGAGAGTGTGGAGTGTTGCGCATCAAGTTGTCTATTTTAATGGCTAGATTGATTAAATCATTAAAAGACAAATCAACTGCTTTACATTCTAATTCAGCTTGTAATTGTGTATTCAGTCCTCGTCTGAATAGAGCCTTGAGAGCCACGTCATTCCAACCACTTTGTGCAGCTAACGTTCGGAAGTCAATAGCATAATCTGCAGCAGTGCGAGTTCCCTGTTTGAGATCTAGCAATTGTTCAGATATGTCTTGTCCTCCTTCAGGATAATCAAAAACTTCATTGAGTTGGGAAATAAAATGGTCAAACGAAGACTGTACAAGAAAATCTTTCTCCCAAACAGCTGATTCCCAGTCTAAAGCTCGTCCGGTTAATAAGGACATCATTACAGCGCATTTCTTCGTATCATGAGTATATGTTTCAGGCTGACTAGTGAAAAAGACCTTACATTGACGAATGAAGCCACGACAAAGCTCTGGTGAACCATCAAATTTATCAGGTAATGCCAGTCTTACCGGTGAGCTTTGAGGAGCAGGGAGAGAATGGATGTACTGGGTGAGACGGTTGTTGGCATCCCTTAGATGCATCAGATGTTCCTGATATCCAGATAGCATTTCGCTTTGATAGTTGAAAGCTGCTTGTAACTGAGAAACCTCCGCTGGATTGATGTTAGGCGAAGTATTCTGTGAGGGAGTCGTAGGTGAAGACATGGAGGCTGATTGAATCCAAACGCTGGAGGTTTATTAAGTAAACAGCGAACATCAATCAAAGGCAGGATCGTAATCTTAACCAGGCTAAGTCAAGCAAACAAAGAGGCAGTCCGAAAAAGGCAAACTAGGCAGAGTCCAAAATCCAAAAAGCAGTAGTCAAAAGGCAGGCAAAAAGGTCATAACACAATAGCAAACACAACAGTAGGAAAACGCTTGGTAAGGCAGTGGAACTGGCAATACTTCGCAAAGAACAGACATAAACAGTGTGCTTATATATGGTGGCTACCAGGAAGTACCACCGAGGAAGTACCCAGTCAATATTCAGGAGAGAGCTCCCTCTGGTGGACGGATGAATGATAATCTACCACATTCGTTACACCTCTTCCCCCCCTGAAGTCTATTTTTGCTTACCAGTGTTGTTTTACTATTGTACATTTCTGTTGATAAAATTTTCACTGTTGCTCCCACTCCTAGACATTTAACATCAGGGATGTTAATGTTATAATACATTATAGAGGGAAATAACTGATAAACCAAGACTGCAATTCGTACAGTTTTCCTAACAGATAAACAGTTCTCATTATTAGTTTAGCATGCTTTAATTTTCGTATTTGACATCAAACGCACATTTACTGGTATGACATCCTGCCCTACTCATAATTCATATAGCTGTATATATGCCTATTACATATCCATAATACACTGTGATATAACTGGGCTCGGATCATTTTGCCTTCTCACTACAATTGATCCACTCCAGAGTTCGTTTCAATTGAGCCGAGACCACCTCTTTCAGGTGATCTCGGACAGATCGTTTCAGTGCGGATCCGAGCGCGATTGCTGGATTCACATATGCCAAATGAACTGCACTAACTGCGGAAACGTGTCAGGTTCCGGAACAAATGTCTAGGTGTGAAAGCACCCTCAGGCTCAGTGGAGTGTCTCTGCTTATGAATTCAGACTGGAAACTGTCCATGATGTTGTTCTGAGTAAGAATCACAGAAACTTGATTGAAAACAACTCTTTCTAGTGTTTTTAAAATAAAGGGCAAGTATGATATTAGTCTGTAATTGTCTACAAGTGTTGGACTTGAGGTTGGTTTCTTAAAGGGCACTGAAGTTATCTGAGCCTTCTTAAATGCAATGGGAAGTGATGCAATGTGAAGTGATGTGTTATGTTAGTTATGTGAATTAGAAAACAGTTGATAGACATAATAGGGGCCAGTTGCCAGGTTGTAGAGTGACTGGATTTGAGACATGTCCAAAGACATGCACTATAAATGAATTATGTGATGAAATTGTCCGTAGTGTATGTGTGTGGATGAGAGTGTATTGATGTTTCCCAGTGAAGGGTTGCAGCTGGAAGGGCATCCGCTGCGTAAAACATATGCTGGATAAGTTGTCAGGCTGTGGCGACCCCATATAAATAAAGGGACTAGGCCGAAAAGAAAATGAATTAAATGATAATCAACTGGATCCAGTCTGTAGACTCATGACTGACACTACACAGATGAGACATGATCTTTATTAAACCTATTAAACAAGTACTCTGTAAAGATCTCATATTTAATGCATCAGCCTATCACAACAATAACAATCACAGTTCTGTACTTATGGCTAAACGGCTTACTTTGCCGTTCACTTAAGGCTAGAGAAGTTAAGAGCTTGCTTGCTCTAACTTGGTTGTTGAACTGAATCAACACAGAACAGTCTTCAATTCTAAAGTTTCACTGACTGAAATTTGTACATGATTCGAATTATAGAATGAATATTATTTTATACTATTTAGTTTAACATTTTAATTCATAATAAAGTTCACTATCAAAATCAAGTCACATTTATTTCTACGTATATATATATAAATAAATATATATATATATATATATATATATATATATATATATATATATATATATATATATATATATATATATATATATATATATATTCTTTACATATGTAGAAATAAATGTGACTTGATTTTGATAGAGAGCTTGCACTTTATTATGGATTAAAATGTTAACTGAAATATTATATAATAATATTCACTCTATAATATTATATATAAAATATATGATTTTAATGTGTCAATAGGTTAGCAATTTACATATTATATTTAGCTATTTTTAAAACTGATAACATACAGATTGTTAAGTGGTAAACAGAGGATTTGTGGATTTGCTCTGCGTTTGTTGTGAAACTGCACCATCTTGTGGTAAGTAATACTTGTCTCAATATGTATCATGCAGCCAAGTCAGTATTTTCATGAATAAACTTCAGTTTTAAAGATTCAAGCAATAAATACTTTCTATATAACATTAAAATTATAAAGCTAGCATAGTGTTATTTACTGAAACGTGATCTTATATTACAGACAAACACAGACAGACAGAAAAGAGAATGTTATGGTGCCAGTGGGGTCAGTAACATTTTACTGCTGAGAGACATAAAATTTGATTACTGTTCAAATAGTCAGGCTAGCTTCCCTGCCTTACCAGCTGTCCCATGCACTGCGCACAGGCATCTATCATCTGTGAAATGGAATTTGAATGAAAAAGATTACAGAATAAGAAATAGATGGAGGAGAGATCATAAAAGAGAAGAGGGGCAGTGAGAAGAATAAGGCTGGTGAAAAGGTATAGGAGAAAGGCCAAACAGAGATACAGGCTGAGCACACTTGTCCTTTTCCACCCACATGTGTCAGATGGTCCATTGAGAGTTAAACCCCCACATCTCCTCTTTAAAGAAGAGCAATTTCATTATAACCACCCCAGTTAACCTTGATTTTTCTCTTTTTGATTGTAATGTTGTAATGGCTTGTTTTCTATTATATGATAAACTGTGTCACTAGGTCATATCTGGTCATTTCACTGTCCAAGTTTACTTGATTATTAAACTACAAGCATATTTTTTGAGTCAATCTTTGAACCATTTACTCAAAATAATCACACAAACATTGAATTATTCTAGTTCTATCATTTAAAAATCTATTTTTTTCCACAGTATTACCCTTAAAATAACAATTAGCAAACTATGTGATTTGTACTGTTTGCAATGGTTTGCTATATTTCTAGTATTGGTTGGTTTAAGCTGGAAGTAGCGTCTAGTCTCCCAGCCTGGCTAAGCTGGTGTTTCCACTTCCACTAAGACCTGCCTAACTCACTTAAGATGTGTTCAAAATTATTCTAATACCAGCTAAAAAAATGCCTGAACAGATAGTGTTAGCTGTTATTTTTTCCAGCTGGCAAAAGCAGTGATTTGCTCCCTTCACTGAAGTCTATGTATCTGTTGAGTTGCCCAAGAAAAGTCTCAAAACTCTGTAATAATTGTATTGTGGCAGTTGACCCTGAAGACATGAATGAGAGTTTCAAGTTAAACAGTGGGAGAATAACAGAGTGTGAATAAAATAATTCTTTTCTCTTTAGGTGAGCAAATTCAATGGATAAGCATGCAGTCTAACTGTACCTTTAAATTTGCTCAGAATTTAAAATAAATAAAGGTATTGAAAATACATACTTTAAAATCCAGCTTGTTTATTTAAAATGTTTTTTTCTCTTTTGTAAACTTTTTTTTTATTATATGCACATTTATTAATATCTTAATGTAAACTATATATTTAAAAAATTTGGATTTATACATACTCTGATTGTTGAACTGTTAAGCTTTCTATTGATTTATTGTTTGTAAGGATTTGCTACAACCTCTCTTCAAAATAGCTCATTTTAGGCCTTGTCTACACTAATCCGGATAAATTTGAAAACAGAGTTTTCCTCTAAAAACGATTCACGTCCACACTGTCGTTTCTATTCGTTTTCCAATACTTTGACATCCACACTAAAACGACTACAAATGCTTTCACCATGTACTGCGCATGCGTGAAACGTAAGACGATTCGACACACGTCATTTCCACCTGACATTTATTTTCTTTGAAATGCTCTTTGAAATGTCGTGGCAAAATTTCAAGGAAAAGCAAAGAGTTTTTAAAATGGACTGACAATGAAGTGGAGTTGCTGCTTCTAGTAACATATGAATACAAAGTTTCAAAAGAGAGTGAAAATATAGACTGGGAGACATGCCAAAACAAATACGCCGATATACTGGACCGCTTTAAAGAACAGTATCCTGCTGATGACGCTGCTTACCCTCACAGTAAGGACGACATCACTAAACTCATAATCACAACGAAATTAAAGGCTATAAGGCTTAAGTACAGACACGCGGTAGACTCCGGAAAGAAAAGCGGGCATGGAAGAGTAGTACTGTTGTACTTTGAACTGTGCGAACAGATCTGGGTTGGTTCTCCGGCCGTCACTACCATCAGTTGCGGTATCGAAACAATTGAAATAAGCATCAGCACTGATGACAGTTATCTACCATCAACCAGTCGCGATACCCCTTCTCCTTCGCTGTGTAGTTCTACTCCTTCTCCCGTTACTGCAAGTCAGGACTCTGACACAGATGGGACACATACAGAGCTACAAAACAGACGTGACAGGTTGAACGCAACACTTTCATCATACAGACAAGAGAGGCTTAAACGTAAACTGTCAAATGAAGGTCAGCTCATTTCAATTGCACAGGAAGATCTCAAGCTGAGGAGGCAGACATTTGAGAGGATGGAGGCTGCAAACAGAGATTTTTCAGAGAATATTGGCAGACTAACATCAAACATTGAAAAACTTACAAATTCAGTAACAGATGTATTTGTGCTTATGAGACAGTCAATGGCCCAGAATCTGTTTGTTGCACCCCCGCCACCACATTACAGCTCACAGCATCATGGTTACCTCTATGCTCCAGTTGGTGCCTCTGCCCCCACTTTATCAGCAACATGACCAACACCACCTCAACACCAAGATGCTGCTCCTTTTTCGTACACTGAGTATATTTACTTTGATGACAGAGAGTAGTGATGTCTTTAACACAAGTCCTTAAAATGAATCTTGTTTTGTAGTTGGTTTAATTGCAATGGCTTGTTTAAGTTTATCGTAGCCATGGTTAAAGTTGACCCTGTGTTTAAGTTGTTTAGACTTTTCTTGCAATGCAAATTGTTTCCTAAAGTTTACAGTAAAGTAACACTGTTTTTTGCTTTTGACATTTTGAGGTTCTGCAGTCATGTTTACGATGCCTGAAATGGCATGAGTTTGTCATTGTACTTTCTGACAGTTCTTTTCAGCTGATAATTTCAGCAGTAACAAATCAAGAAGTAATTTTTCATTGTTGCTTTGCAGAAACTTTAATGAATACAAACTCGGTTTCAATGTTAAATGCACAATCCTGGAGCATAAGCACTTGAGATTTTTTTTTGTTCACAGAAAAGTGTATATGATACAAATTAAAAGTAAGAGTTAATCACACAAGCTTAATGTCATCCAAACTAGATTTTGATAATTATTATTTGGTTGTGAACATTTAATTGTAGTAAGTGCAATAAAAAACATACATAAAAAAACCTTTGTGACTCAGTGCAGTGCTTTAACACATATGGTGAATATGACTGTTAAAATTAAGCACTTCAGACACAGTGTAGTTCACAGTGTAGGCTATCACATCTTCAAAATAAAAAAAAAATGTTATAATTGAACTGAATATTGTTTACCCCATAAATTAAAGCATATCTGACAATAGCAAGCAACAGTAAGTAGCAAAAATGATATAAAAAATACTAAATTGCTTCAAAAAAATGAAGAGCATCATTTACGGGTCAAAAAACATGATAAGCACACTTCTTACTCGTCTTCCCTCAGTTTCATTGCATTCTGTTCTGAAATTATTGTGCTGTGATGGTGGCTGAAAGTCTCTGTCATACTGGACAGCTGCAGCAACAGTTTGGTCTGGAACGATTTTTCTGTTAGCTTCACAAAAGTTATGCAAAACAAAACAGGCATTGATAATGAACGGAAGATCGTCCAGATTTATGTCCATTGCCTTCCGTAATGCTCCGAATCGTGCTTTTAGCCAGCCAAATGCGCATTCAATCACCATTCTGCACTTGCACAGTGACAACCCAAAGTACTGTTCGTGATGAGTAGTTCCTCCACCCGCATACTCTTTCATGACATAGAGAAGCAGGGGGTATGCCGGGTCTCCTAGAAGAAAGACAGGAATAGGATCTTCTCCTTCCACGATTACTTTTGGACAAGAAGGAATTTTTCCACCTTTCAAGTAAGCATTGATTTTGGAATTCGCAAATATGCGTGCATCGTGTACGCTGCCAGGCCATTTAATAACGACGTCCATGAATGAGTATTTGTAATCACAGGTAGCCTGGATATTTAGCGAGAATTTGCTTTTCCTGTTGATGTAATCAGTGGAGTGGGCGGACGGCTGTTTTATTTCTATATGCGTGCAGTCAATGGCTCCTAGACACTGCGGCATCCAATGTGTTTGATAAATGTTTGTTACAAGCCTCTGCACCTCAGTTTCTGTAAATGGAAGCAAAACATACTCGGGACCCAAATGAAATGTGATAGCCCTGCACACTTCTCTGATTATTTTAGACACAGTTTGTCTGGCTAATCCAAACGCATTCGCTGTTTTCCGCAGCCTGCCTTTGTCGCTTAAATAGTACAAAGTACATGCAACCTTTGTAACAACGTCCACCGGTGATCTCATTCGCGTTGTCTGGCCTTGAATGTAAGGTCGTAACAGTTCACTCAGATGATACAAAGAATCCCGTGACATTCTGAAGTTCTCACGCCACTCCTCGGGCACAACCAGTCCACACACAAAGTTATCCCACCACACACAACAGCGTCCAGGTCTCACCCAAAATTTCCGCTCCATGTACGGCCTGAACCGTAACTGTGCTCTAGACCTGCCGCTGAATAACAGCTCTGAGTACACATTCCGTGTCCTTTGATGAAAACCAAACTGGAGCATATACAAACTTACATTAATTTTTAACAATGCTGTCAAAACTGAGAGCATCCAAAACAAATGCTGCAAGATGTGGTCCACCATTTTTGCTGAATTAGTAACATGACTGGGTCACATGACAAAAAAACACGTCAACGTTTTCGAAAGACTCCGTTTTCACAGTCTACACTACGACACGAAAATGGCGTTTTCAAATTTATCCACTTTGGAGAGCGTTTTCAAAAAGATAAGTTTTTGTTTCCTAAAAACACCTTAGTGTGGACGTAAGGGCAAAACGGAGACAAAAATATACGTTTTCAAATGAAAACGCATTAGTGTGGACATGGCCTTAGACAGAGAGAAAGCAACATAAAAATTTAGTAAACATAGTAATCATTTTATAAATCAATTTATTTTCACAAGAAAAAAAACAAAAAATAACGATATTATCCGTACCCCAAAACAACAAATAAACGAATAAAATAATAAATCTCCAAACAAACAAAAAAAAAAGAAAAGAAAAAAAAAATCACAAAACAATGCTGGCTGGTCCATTAAAGCTGCATTCTTCTTTCGCCTCCTCGTTGGCATCTTTTAAACTCTCCCAATTAGTCCCAACATGATAAGCAGGTGCGTCCACCCACAGCAGAGCTAGAATAAGTGCGCATGTGCATTCATGGAACCAAAGTGAAGAAAACAAGGGAGGGTTAGTAAAAAAGAAAAACACAAAAATCAAGACACAGACTGTAACACTTCCCCACCAAAAAGAAGAAGAAAAAAAAGTAAATAAATACAACAAAATAATAATAAACAAACAAAACCTTATTTTCGTTATCATTATCCTTTTTTTCTCTCTAAAAAGGATACACAAAAAAACAACTTCTGCTTAGCCTCGAGAAAGGGCATCGACCACAATATTTCCACTACCTTTCTTGTGCTTAATCTCCAGATTGTATTTCTGAACCATCAGTACCCACCACATTAACCGTTGGTTGTGATTATACATCCGAAACAAAAAAAACAGTGGATTATGATCTGTAAAAACTACGACAGGTTTAGACACAAACCCCAAATAAACATCAAAATGTTGTAAAGCCAACAACATTGCAAGTGTTTCTTTCTCTCTAGTAGAATGGTTCTATCGATGACGACTTAACTTAGTAGAAAAATATTATACTGGATGTAGAAGTTTGTCAGCACTATGCTGCAAAAGGGCAGCTCCTGCACCTGTCGCGCTTGCCTCCACTTCAAGTGCAAACGACTTTGTAATTCTGGTACTTGGCACAAACAAAAGCATGCTGACATTTCTCAGACCAATTAAAAGAAACTTTTGGACTACATAAAGCAGTCAAAGTCTGAGTATAATCGAAGAAGAATTCCTATAAAAGCACCGGTAGTACCCAGTCATGCCTAGAAATCGCCGAAGCTCCCTCTGCGTTGTGGGAACTGGATATTTAAGGATAGCGGACACTTTTGCATCTACAGGCTGGACCTTCCCCTGACCAACCCGCTTACCTAGGTAAGTGACAGTAGCTTTTGCAAATTCACATTTTGTTAGATTAAGCGTGAGAGAAGCTGCACAAGAATGACTAAAAACAATGTTCAATGTTGCCATATGCTCAATCCACGTGGAGGAATAAGTCACAACGTTATCCAATAACACATTACAGCAATCAACATCCTTCAGGACCTGCATCATTAATCGCTGAAACGTTGCCGCCATCGTTTCGCAGGCCGAAAGCCATACGTGTTGGGCAAAATGATCTGCTGTAACAAAAGCAGCAACATCAGACGCACGGGGAGTTAACGGGACTAGCCAGTATCCCTTCAAGATTGTCATTACAATCCTCAACTCGCAGCTAAGGAAAAGAATCGTGCACAATAACCGCATTCACTCTCTGAAAATCTGTACAAAATCTTACCGAGCCATCAGGCTTCGGAACCAGAACACTCAGGAACTCCACGGGCTTTGGCTTGCTTTAGCAAAACCATTTTTCAACAAATAATCCACCTCAGTTTTTATGATGTTCCTTTTAACCACCAAACAACGATAAGCATGTTGCTTAATAGGCACCGCAGAGCCTACATTTATATCATGCTGAAGAACTGAGGTGCATGAAGGAACATCATTAAATAAAATCGAATAATTATTTATTAATTCGATAACATAATTTTTTTGTTTAGCATCAAGATAAGACAACTGCTCATGCAAAGAACTGAGACATTCTGAGTTTCTCAAACACTCTCCATTAAACAGCTTACTATAAACCTCCAATCCATCATCATTTCCCTGAAAATTAGATGCAGCCAAAACAGGGGCCTGCTCTTCCTTCTCAGAAACCTTTTCTACAGGTTTACTAGACCTCTCAGAATAGGTTTAACATATACATACGACAGCGGAGAGGGAAAAAAACTTCACTAAACGGCGAAAGTGAAGAAAAAAACCTTGAGAGAAACCAGGCTCAGTTGGGCTTGACCATCTTAATTTCTCCGCTGGCCAAATGTCTTGCGCAGAGCTGCAGTCTCAGTGGCGGAGGCTGGAAGCTGGCCTCAGCGAAGACTCGTCTGTCTCTGGAGCGTCACAGGAATCAGTCTCATGTTCTCCACTCCTCCATGACCACCACAGTAGCTGCTCAGGAGACGGCCTGGTCCAGGATATGGAAACCTTGGGATCATCTCGTCGTTGGTCTTGGATCGAATCAGTGACTCTGCATAGTCTGAGGGCCTCAGGAAGAGTATCCCCAGGTGGAAATGGAGAATAAAGAAAATAATTAGCGTAGCTGCTGTTCATAGTGTATATAAACAAGATGCAGAACCTGTGTGGAAGCCCACTAAGTGGTGCACTAAGTGTATGCTTTACTGAACAGATAGGTCTTTAATCTAGTTTTGAATTGGGAGAGTGTGTCTGAGCCTCGGACGTTATCAGGAAGGCTATTCCAGAGTTTAGGAGCTATAAATGAGAAGGCTCGACCTCCTTTACTTGACTTAGCTATTCTGGGTACTACCAGAAGCCCTAAGTTTTGAGATCTTAAAGAGCGAGTTGGATTGTAGCGAGACAGAAGATTGGTTAGATAAACAGGAGCTAGATTATTTAAAGCTTTATATGTAAGAAGCAATATTTTAAATTCAATATGAAACTTAACAGGCAGCCAGTGTAAGGAGGATAAAATTGGGGTGATGTGATCAAATTTTCTAAACCTGGTAAGAACTCTGGCAGCTGCATTTTGTACTAATTGAAGTTTGTTAATAGAGGATGCTGGGCAGCCAGCAAACAGTGCATTACAGTAGTCCAGCCTAGAAGTCATAAAAGCATGGACTAGCTTTCTGCATCTGAGATGGATAGCATACTTCATAACTTAGCGATATTTCTCAGATGAAAGAAAGCAGTTTTTGTGATATGGGATATATGATTTTTAAAAGTTAAATTACTTTCTAATATGACACCCAGATCTTTTATAGTAGAGCTAACGCTAACTTTGTATCCCTCTAATTGTAGGTCGAGTTGTGAGATCTGCTGTGTACAGGATTTAGGCCCAATAAGTAATAATTCTGTTTTGTCTGAGTTTAAGAGAAGATAATTGTTGGTCATCCAGTCTTTAACATCTTTAATACACTCAGTTAGCTTGGACAGTTTAGACGTCTCGTCAGGTTTAGTTGAAATATATAATTGAGTATCATCTGCATAGCAGTGAAAGCTGATCCCATGTCTTCTAATAATGTCTCCCAGGGGTAGCATGTATATTGTAAACAGCAAAGGGCCTAAAACTGATCCTTTAGGCACCCCGTATTTTACTGGGCTGATTTGTGAAGGCTGTCCATTAATAACTGGTAACGGTCAGCTAAGTATGACTTAAACCATTGTAGGGCCTGTCCCTGGACACCTGTAGACTTTAAGCGATTAATGAGGATACCATGGTCAATGGTGTCAAATGCCGCACTCGAGTCAAATGCCGAGATCGAGTAGAACTAATAGCGAGATGCACCCTTGGTCAGCAGCTAAGAGTAAATCGTTGGTTATTTTCACTAATGCAGTTTCTGTACTGTGATGAGCTCTGAAACCTGACTGAAACACTTCAAAAACATTGTTCGTCTGCAGAAAGGAGCATAATTGAGCAGAAACAACTTTTTCTAGTATTTTAGATATAAATGGAAGATTTAAAATAGGCCTATAATTAGGTACTGTAAGTTACTGGGGTCCAGTTGTGGTTTCTTAATAATAGGTTTTCACTACATAAGGCCCTGAAAATGCACTGCAAGGGCGAAACCTGGTACAGGCAGTAATGCCAAAACATTTTCACCCGGCCTAAAGGTCCACGCTACTGCTCTCTTATCGTACTGCTGCTTCATCTTCTCTTGTGAGCATCTAAGTGCCTCTTTTGCAGTAGCACAAGCTTCAAGTAACCGCTGACAATTCATGACAAAGTCAAGTACGTTGGTTTTTGGTGCACAATCCGCTACAAGAAACTGGTCTTTTAAAACCCTTAAAGGTCCTGGTACACTATGGCAATAAACCAATTCTACGGGGCTAAACCCTAAAGATTCCTGTTTCGCATCACGAAGTGCAAAGAGCACAAATGGAACACCATCATCCCAATCATTCTCGGTTTCAAGGCAATACTTTCGTAACGTAGATTTTAGCATCTGATGCCAACGTTCTAGCGCCCCCTGAGACTCTGGGTGATACGTGCTAGATATAACATGCGAAATACCCAATGTGATAGGGTGCATGAGGTAAGTGATGGTGATTGACGTCTGCAATGACAAATCAGTGCAGAGTACTCCCCTATTTAGTGCTGAGGGCTGTAGCCTGTCGTGAGGCAGGTTCTAAATTCCACTTCCTGTGGGTGTGTGTGCCGGCAATGGTTTCCAGCCTGCCTGGTGTATGTGTTTCCATCAGTGTTTGGACTGATTGGAAGACTGACTGCCCCACTGTCAGGTTTAGTGCGTTTGGTGAAATTGCGTCCATGTTCATTTGCACCAAAGTGTATTTTGTGAATGTTACTTTTCTGTGACTGTATAATTAGTGAACCCATTTCAAGAGGCCCTCATTATCAATGTGTATTGAGTTCTGAGTTACTGATTTTTGTGTCTGTGCTTTGTGTAAAATTAACCGGTTTGAGAGTGAAGCCCCTTTTTCCATTGGTGGCTTTTTTTGTTTTTTTCTTGCAGCAACTGGGGGCCCACGGGTGAAGGAACCTTTTTGGTGGTGGTGCTTTGGGACACTTGATGCATCAGGGTGTGTGACTGGAGTGTGCCGTGGTGTGAAAGTGTATGGTGGATAACTTTCATGGGTGATCACTCCTGTGGGTAGACCCAGTCCTGTGAGTTAATGCCCCCATTTGAGAACATTGATTTGAGAGTATGATATTGAGTATTTTTTTCTGTGCGGGTTGAATGTTAACCACTTTCAGTGCCTTTCGTGAGTAAGCCCTCTAGGGCTGACGGGCTATCAGGACCTATTTTAGTGTTTGTCTTTTTAATAGAATTGTGAATAAACTTTTGTATTTTTTGTATTTACTTGTGTCTCCGGTCTACTCCTTAAACTGTAAAAAGAGACAAATCTGTGTGACCTTATGTTTTTCCTGGGTTTGAATCCCAGGTGGCGTAGTCGGAATCAAAATTAAATTGAGATTAGCCGTTGGGTTGTGGTTCAAAGTGCGCTAACCCTCAAACCCTCTTAGCTTCTCAGCCCCCCGCTTTGCTCTTCCTGCCACACTTAGAAAGAAAATTAGAACCCTGGTCAGTATGAATTATTTTTGGGAGTCCCAATGTAGTAAAGACTTTTAAAAGTGCTTTTGTAACTGTATTTGGTGTAATTTTACGCAACGGGACTGCCTCTGGGAAATGCGTGGCTGAGCACATTATAGTCGAAAGATACTGATACCCCGTTTTTTTTACACGGAAGTGGTCCAACACAGTCCACTATTACCCGTTCAAACAGCTCACCTATTGCTGGAATGGGATAAAGGGAAGCTGGAGACATGACTTGATTAGGTTTACCCTCTACCTGACAGGTATGACAAGTTTTATAATATTGGGAAACAGCAGTTTTTAACCCAGGCCAGTTTTAATTACGCCAAGATGCCTCGACCAAAGATGATCGTGTGCCACAATCATAATATGCGGACTGAATTTAGGAGAAACCACAATTTGATTCACCATGCCCCAATCGACATCTGCCTCAGTTAACGAGCATGCATTCCACTGACACATCAAAACATCATTCTCTAAATAGTGTTGATGCTTACCTGAAATAGGCTTAGAAATTCTTGCACTCAACACTTTTCAAGTGTTCTAATGAGTGCCTCGCGCGTCACCGGCAGAAACGCCGCAATCTCAGGCGCTACAACGGACTCGAGAGCTAATTTAGTATTTTCTATATTAATTTGTTTACTAGGAAACTCCCCCATTTTAAGGGTCAACTCAGCCTGACTGCACTCTGGTTGCCACTGCATTAACTGCAAATACATCAGGGTATTTCTGTGCAAGTGAATCAGGATACATTTGCTGTGGTGAATCAACAACACTGGCATAACATTACCACCGGCGATGTCATTTCCCATAATAAACTCAACGTCCTTAATAGGAAACAAAGAACGGACTGCAACGTCAAAGCATCCTGATGTTAAATCAGAATTGAGCCAAACTCTATGAAGAGGAACAGGCACAAATCCCATTTCAATACCCTGAACCACAGCACTCCTTTCACATGCCGACTCCGTACAAAAAGGCAATACGTCTGCTAGAATAAAAAGATTGCAATCCCCCTGTATCATGCAAAATCTTCACTAGATGCTGATCCTCAGCCTTACCAGTCAACGACACCATCCCATCAAATACGAAAGGTTTAAAACATTCCTCGGCATAATTTTCGGACTTATTTGAAGCTGTAGAGGAAAGTTTTTGAACAACACAACTCCTCGAGACGGACCCATTGTATTATGTTGTGTTTGCTTTCTTTGTAGATTGTAACATGATAACATGCCCGAATATATGGCAATAACTACATGTTTTCCTACCATTTACCCCCCAAGGACTTTTCTTTAAAATCAGACTGACCGTGTCCTTCACTTTCCTTAAAGGACCAGAGACGAGTACTAACTGAGGTTTCACTAAACTTGTTTTATGCATCAAAACATACTCATCTGCCAAAGTTACCGCTTGTTGCACAGTAGACACTTTTTGTTCGTCCAGATAAAGAGCAGTAAGTTCTGAAACACAATTTTTGAACTCCTCAATCAGCATTAACTCATGCAAAAAATTAAAATCAGTAGCTTTACATGCCTTAACTCATCTATCAAACAAAACGTCTTTCTTCTGAGCGATTTCAACAAACGTTTGAGAATACGTTTTTTACGTACCAGAAAAAGTTGTCTGCTCGGGCACAAACTCGTATGCACAAAGAATAGCATTTTTAACAGCTTTATACTGAACACCCTACCTGTTAGTTTACACTGAAGCATCAAAGACCAGGCCTCAACAGGCCATTTTAAAGCTTCGCTATGCGGTCAAATGTCTGAAAGTATGCTTCAAACTCTTTTCCCTAAAAAGTGGTAATAACATAATATTCTTAGCTACATTAAACGAAACTGCAGACGAAGAGTCACCCAAAACAGACGTTTCAGCTGGACTAGCACGAGGATCAGGTGGGATAGATGCATCATTCACATTGTCTACCCTCGACTTATTTACAGCAGTCTCACCTTGTTTTGTCTCCAATTCCAACTGTCGTAGTCGAATCCTAATATCTGCTTCAATTCTAAATTTTTCTAATTGATGCTGCAACTCATCTGTCCGCGCTTGAGCTTTAGCCTGAGCCTCCAGTTGTATTCGGGCTAACCACACCTTTAAACGTGCTTCTATTTGGGCCGTCAGGGAAAAAATCACTGGAAAGAGAAAAAGGTTCAAATTCTGGCATTGACAGTGACATCCTCACCTCATCCACCTTTTCAGGGGTAACCAGACTTTGAAGTTCCACAGCAGTCACTAATGGCTCCACATGCTCAGGGGTTTCAACATCAGCTAAAATACCTTTCTTAACAAGACCAGCCAGCAAACTAATGTTTAAATCTTTATTTAACAAAGTTCTAACAACACAAATCTTATAATGCTGAGTAATAACGAATAAATCATCTTTCCGACAGTTATTCAATTTCTCCGCACTGGGTTCTCTAATATATTATATCATCAAAATTAAGAGAATGAAACAAGCACGCTCCGGCCTTAACTTCCTATCCACAACACTAACTACAATCTTTCTAATCTTCAGAGAGTTACCAGCAGTTAAGACATAAAAATCTCCTCCCCAGAGTACCTCCAAAAATAATAAACTAAAACAATAAACACAAAACAATGAACAGTAACCGTTGGAAAAACCGACGCCAAGCACGGCCAGCTGGATTACTCTTATCCGAAGCATTTTTGTTTCATCCATTTCAAACAAAAAATACCATTAATAACATTAAATTACCGGGACGAGCCCCCACATTATGTTACAACCTCTCTTCAAAAATGGATCGTTTTAGACAGAGAGAAAGCAACATAAAAAAAAAAATAGTAAATATAGTAATCGTTTTTAAAATCAATTTATTTTTACCAGAAAATCACAAAAAAAAAAACGATATCATCCTTACCCCAAAACAATAAATAAATGAATAAAATAATAAATCTCCAAACAAAAAAAAAAAGAAAAGGAAAAAAACCACAAAACAATGCTGGCTGGTCCACTAAAGCTGCATTCTCCTTTCGCCTCCTCGTTGGCGTCTTTTAAACTCTCCCAATTAGTCCCAACATGACAAGCAGGTGCATCCACCCATGGCAGAGCTAGAATAAGTGCGTATGCACACTCATGGAACCAAAGCCAAGAAAACAAGGGAGGGTTAGTTAAAAAAACAAAAAAACACAAAAATCAAGACACAGACCGTAATAAGGTTCACAAATGTCTAAGCCAAGAATCAATTGGTTAAACTAAAATGATTAAAAATTTGTCATAACTTACATAAATTACATAAACTTGGCTACTGCATAGTTTCTACAACAAATTTGACAAAACAAGAATGCATATAACCTTAATTCAACGTTTAGTGGAAATGTTTAATTTAAGGTTCTCACTTTTACACACGTTGATCAGTTTTAATAGATTTAAAAGTGCACTTGTGTATCTGCCTTTTTTATTGATCAAGTGGTAGGATTGATATGACATTTAGAATGTAAGCAGAACTAAAAAATAGTTTTTTAGAACGAGTAATAATCCTATTAATCTAGTTACAGTTTCCTGTCAGTGAATTTAAGGCTAATTATTCATTAAAAAAGGACAAGTCATTCTCGTACGTGACTTTGTTCTTTGTGTGACTGAAATGTAGTTAATAGCTATGTTTCCATCCAAAAATATTAATTAAATTTATGTGCAAAACTGGAATAACGCATAAAGATGTGCGAATAAAGCAGCGTTTCCATCCAGTGAATCAAAGAGAACAACATCGTCACTTCCTGATTAACTGGTGCCACATATCAACAGTAAAAACAGAATTTATTGCGGTAGAAGAAGCTGTGTGAATCTTTTCTTTATTTAATAAATATACTTGTGCCTCAGAAGACAATGCCGACACACAATGACCGTGTGCGTTTGCAGCCATGAGACGCGGAGAACAGACGCTCTTGACATGCTCCAGACGCTATGGAGGAAATTAAGTATTAATGTTATTATATTATTAAACAGTTAAGGCATTTTAGAATGACCATTTTAGAATGGTGTTGGGGTCCGGGGTGGGTGGATTAATGGCTGTTTGAAATATGAGCTTTAATTTAGAGACATGTAAGATGGCATGGATTCTCCTGTATGCTGGAGGAAGTTGGAGACCAACTGCCACTAGACTAATGATTTTAGTGACAGTGAGTGGGCCGATAAATTTAGGAGCAAGCTTATTACAAGTGGTGCGCAGAGGAATATTCTTAGATGAAAGCCACACTTTTTGGTTGACGATGTAAACGGGAGGCTTAGACTGGTGGCGATCAGCTTTAGCCTTGGTGAGTATACCCACTTGAAGGAGGGTCTGTCCGGCCCTGCTCCAAGTGAGTCAACACCTCTAGACAAAAGGGCGGAGGGGACCGCGAGTTCAGATTCCAGACTAGGAAATCTGGTGGCTGGTAACCTAAACTACACTCAAGCAGAGAAAGGCCCGCAGCTGACACTGGTAAAGAGTTGTGTGCGTACTCAACCCATGAAAGCTGTTGGCTCCAGGAAGAGAGATTCTGGGATGCCAAATCGCAACATACGTTCGAGATCTTGGTTGACTCTGAGGGTAAAAACCAGAAGAAAGACTAAAAGTGGCCCTCAATAAACGTCAGAATTCTCTCCAATCTTTAGAGATAAGCTGCGGGTCTCTGTCAGAAACCATGTCTGTCAGGAGGCCATGAACGCGAAAGACGTGATCAATGACAGCAACCCCTGTCTCTCTGGATGAGGGTAATTTGGGCAGAAGAATAAAATTAGTAGCCTTTGAAAACCGGTCCACCTCAATCAAAACGCCCGTATTGCCACAAGATGGCAGGAGACTTGTGACAAAATCTAGCGAGATGTGCGACCAGGGTCTCGATGGTACTGACAGTGGCGGAAGGAGCCCAGCAGGAGGATGATTGGAAGTGTTAGAAATGGCACAAACAGAGCAAGCCAAAACAAACTCTCATGAGTCATAGCTGTCCACCAGAATTGCTGTTTAAGAAAATTTTTAAGTTCCATTCACCCCCGCATAACAAGCCATTGGAACAGTGTCCCAATCGAATGATGTCAGACTGAATCTCCTCTGGCACAAACAAGCAACTCGGTGGGCATCTGAGTGGGGGCGTTACCCCTTCCAAGGCAGTGCAAACCTTTGACTCGATCTCCCATGTCACGGCAGAAATATAAATCCCCTGAGGAACAATGGGCTCGAGGGATGAAACGCGCTTGGAAAAATGGAAAAGATGGGATATTGCTTTGGGTTTGATGTTCTTGTAACCCAGTCGATAAGAAATAGTAAAATCGTACCATCCAAAAAATAAAGTCCACAGAGCATGCCTAGAACTTAATCATTTGGTTGATTTGATGTATTCAGTGATTCTTGTGATCAGTCCAAACAATAAAAAGAACCCCCGAACCTTCTACTCAATGACGCCACTCTTCCAGTGCGAGCTTGACAGCCAGCAACTCCCTAATACCAATGTCGTAATTACATTTGGCGGCAGATAATCGGTGAAAAAAAATTTGCAGGGATGTATCTTGCCATCCGAGGTGGAGCACTGGGACAGGATGGCTCCCAACCCTACCTCTGATGTGTCAACCTCCACCACAAACTGTCGAGAAGTATCAGGAGTCACGAGAATAGGGGCGGAAAAGAAGCAAGCCTTCAATTTAGTGAACGCAGCTTGAGCTGCACTCAACCATCTGAACGGTGTTTTGGGGGGTGTTAAAGCAGTCAGAGATGTGGCGAGCTTGCTGAACTTGCGAATAAAAAGCAGGTAAAAATTGGCAAAGCCCAGAAACCTCTGCAGGACCTTCTTTCATCCAGGTAGACATAAATGAACTGATCTATCATATCTCAACGCGTCATGGATGAGTGCTTGGAAGACTGTGGGAGCGTTAGAAAGCCAGCAGGGAAGAACGCATTATTCAAAGTGCCCCTGGGGGTATTAAAGCAGTCATCCATTCATTGCACTCTCATATACGGACTAAATTGTAAGCGTCGCGGAGGTCAGTGGAGCCGATGCAACCCCTGAAAGTGTAGAAGAAAAAAACTTGTGTGACGCAACCAGTCTGTTGCGTGTCTCCTTCAGAATTAACCAGGTGTCAACCTGAATTGCCAGATTGATGAGACCATCCAAAGTCTTAGGAAGATCTAATACGGAGATCTCATTGTGTATCTGATCGGAAAGGCCGTGTTCCATGTGCACTCCGCGGCTAAAGTGTTGAACTCAACGGATTTGTACGCCATGCTCTGGCTCCCCTGTCGAAGCTCAGCAAGGACTCATGCTACCTCTCTTCCAGAAGCTGCATGGTCAAAAACCTTTTTAAGTTTCTCCGAAAAGGACTTGTAAGATGCAAAGAGCATGATGACTAACACTACTTTGGCTTGCTCTGTGGGGAATGATGATAGTTGTAAAGGGAACATTTGGAAAGAAAGGAGCGACACAACTAGGGTTTTCCTGAGTAGAAGGCTGATGGAGGAAGACAGGGTTCAGGTGAGCGATTCACCACTTCAGGTACTGAGAGCATAGGTGGAGAGGACTTGGCTCCTGGTTTGAGGACTTCCCCTAGGAGCTACTGGACCTGTGTGGTGAGGGCCATTACCTGAGTGACCAGGCTCTGGATGGCCTGATTAGTTGCAGTCAACAATTCCTCCTGACAATCAATTCGTGCATTACTGTGAGCTTCAAAATCCGTGAGCTGTGTAACACTTGCTGGATCCATATTAAGGTCAGTTCGTTCTGTCACTCTATAACCAAGAAAAAACAAAAAACAAAAAAAAAAAACAAAGGTGAATCCAATTCAAGTGTTTTATTGACCAAAGGTCATAAATCAAAAAATTGCAAAATAGTACTAAACAAATAACAAATGATCTGGGGTGAAGCAGGGTGTGATTATAAAGTTCTGGATGAACGGCTCAGGAGTGTCCAACAAGAGTCCTGAGAAAACACAGAAACACCATGAACAAACAATAACAAACTGACAGCAAAATAAAGGATTGGCAAAACTTGGCAAGCATCTCTCAGATGAATATAGTCTGCAGTACAAATAATAGGTGTAAAATAAAAGTTAGTTTGCTTTTAGTAAAATGACAGAGAATGTTTAAAATGATAAATACATTACTTTTAGAATGGTATAAATTATGTTATTACTTTTAAAATAATTGTTGTCTATATATAAATATATATAAAGCATACTTTTTGGACCACCTGGAATGTCACTTGGCCCATCCTAATGTTCCAAGCTAGAGCCAGGCCTGATCTGAGCCATTCAAATATTGAAAATATCACCAATGTAAGTGTCCATCCAATTTAGCATATTTGACTATTTTCAAAACTTTTAGTAGCTTTTTCAAATGTTAGGTATTTATGAAACAGGTAAGCAAATGTACTTGTCACTCTAAAGTGAACAACCTATGGACCCATCACTATTATTTGGGGCCATATTTTACATTTTCATACAGGCTAAAGAATGTTGTAACTGTAATATGTTGTGATTTAAATAATTAAATATTCAAAAAAGTTGTAAAAAATAAGTCTAGACAGTTTTGGTTGAAGCCACTTACAACAATGACAACAATGATCAAATCATACAGCTAGACATAATTGTATTTAGTATGATTTCAGACTTCAGATAAGATAGCCAGTGTTTATTGCAATCATGCACAAAGGCCTAATTTCAGCACATAAAATCAGGACAGAATAATTTAGGGACTGCCTAAGCATTGTAAATCCAAGCATTTTATATTGTGGTTTTTATATAATTAAAATAATGCATGCATTAATTCCTTCATGTTGCTCTAACACAAATAGATAAAGTTAATCTCTTAAATGTTGTTACAAATTTAGGTGGATTGGACATAAAACAATTAAGTTGTCCGATAAAAATTAAGAACTGTGTTGTTTCAACTGATGGTTTCATCTTTGGGTGAACTGTCAATAATATCCATCTGCACAGCGTGACTTCATTCGACCGGTGTCTGTCTGTGTGTCTGTGTGTGTGACTTTTTTTCTGTTAGTGGGCGGGGCCGCAGGTTTCAAATCTTCCGGGTTTGCGCGGCAACTACTTGTGTTTCGTAGCCGCGTCATCACGAAACACCTAATGACTCGTTATCAAGACGACTCGTTTGAAGCACTATGAGTGGACTCTTTTATAGATGAATCAATAGTTTTAAACACTGTACACTTACAGATTTAAGCCTTAGCTGGACATTTCACTTCACTTAGAGCTGTGTGACACACTATATGGAAGAGCATTTTCAAAAACCCATAATATGGGCTCTTTAATGTTACACTCAAGAAAATATTTTTGCTGTTTGTTCAAACTAATAATTTAAATTGAATCTGACACAGTTCTTGAGTTTTTCTGGGTTACCTTAATTGCTTTGTTCAATCCACTTAAATTTGTAAAAACAATTACGTTTATTAAGGTTTTTATTAACTTTTATTAAGGAAACATTTTTTGTGTAGTTTCCTGTTTTTCGAACATGCCCGATAGCATTTCTACAGTAATATTGGAAGTACCTTGGTTAGCACTGTGGCCTCACAGCAAGATGCTAGTTCGAGTCCCGGCTGGACCAGTTTGCATATCCGTGTGGAGTTCGTATGTTCTTCCTGTGTTCGCGTGGGTTTCTTTCGGGCGCTCCGGTTTCCCCAAAGATATGCGCTATAGGTGAATTGAATAAACCAATGACCGTAGTGTGTGTGTGTGTGTGTGTGTGTGTGTGTGTGTGTGTGTGTGTGTGTGTGTGCGTGTGCGTGTGCGTGTGTGTGTGTGCGTGTGTGTGTGTGTGTGTGTGTGTGTGTATATATGAAAGCGAGTGTATTAGTGCTTCCTAGTACAGCTTTGTAAAACATATGCGTGAATAGTTGCATGGAAATAAGCCGATGGAAAATGAATGAATAAATTATTCTTATGTGGAATTTAATTATTACCATTGTTGTAGCCTATATTACTAACTTCCACTATTACTAAAGAGGAAATGCAAACGTAATGAAAACGTAAAGGAACATATCTTGTTAAATTAATGTGACATTTTCATACATTTGATAAAACTATTCAAATGAGTCGAATGTTATAACCTTCAAATGTCCAAAAGGTGGCGGTATGGCACTGCATTTGTCCATGGAAATGTTTTGCTACAAGGCACAATAAAGCTGCAACAAATAATGTTTTGTGGTCCGTGCAATCTATCATTCTCCCAGGGTGCACGACTATAACATATCAGATGTCATATTTGTATCCATTTGGGCTGTCTGTTCAGCCTTTGCCTCTTTAAACATACTGTCACGCATACAAATTCACTTAAACCTGAATAACCAACAATGGATAATAAACAAACCTGTGGCTAAACTGACATGTGACATAAATCAGTTTCTGGTCACTAATCTAATAATACTACATGAAAAGAAACAAGCTCTGAAGCTCTCTGGCTGCAGTTCAGCTATTTTAACACTCAACCACAAGCCTATACACTATACAATATGAGAATATCCAGAGTCTTCCAGATATGATGTCTACTTTCAAGTGATCTTTGAAAATATAAAGTTAATAAAACATTACAAGTAAATGTATACATGTTGTTTCCTTTAGAAATAAATTACTGGCTTTTGCTTTCCAGCAGGCACACAAAGTCATAAGATGTTAATGTTAGATTAGGTTAGATGTCATGTGACCAAAATTCAATGTCTAGCCATATTCTAAGACAAGTTATTTTGTTAAGTTATATGAAGTTATTTTGACATCCAATAATGACATCAAATGACATTGATATTTAGTTCAAATGACATTGATATTTAGTTTGATGTTTAATATTACATTGTGTTTGAAAGTGATCAAAATCCAACGTCGTATTGACATAAAATACTGACATTTATTTGTCAGGTATGACAACCAAAATCCAATGTCTGATAGATAATAGTGATAGTGATAATGTCTACACAATGTCAAGCTGTAACATTATTAGACGTTGATATTTGGTTGATTTTTGGTTGGACGTTAATGTCGGCCTGACATTGGGTTCTGACATCAACCCGATTTTCATTTCCAAACAAAATGCAATGTCTCCATGACATTGGGGTACAACATCAATGTGACGTCATGTTCACGTCCTGTGCCTGCTGGGTTATTAAATTAAAGCCATAACAATTTCCCCCACCCATTTTTAATTTGGATTAAACAGGAAAAACTTTTAAATCAAATTTATTTTATTTTATTAAATCAAATTTATTAAATCAAAATTATTTTCCTAATAAATATTGCTCCTAAGCAGCTTTACAGAAAACCACCACACAACCAATAAGTTAATGTTTGTTTTTTGGTGAAACTGTTACTGTATGTATACAGTATACTCTGTATGTTGTTGATGTGATGTTGCTTTTTCACTTTCACATGACAAACATTAATGTAGTTAGTAGTGTCATCATTTAAAATACAGTGGGTAAATTTTTTTTTTCCCATGAATCTCGTATTATAAAAACTGTTGTGTCAATATATATTTTTTGTACATTTTTGAGCCAAATCTCAAAACTGTTCTATGGTGTGACTGTTTCAAACTTAGTTCTATAAATTACAGCTCTCACAAATAAAAAAAAAACAAACATTTTTTTTAATTGATTAATAAATACATCAGGCCTAATTTTACAAAAACATTGGAACTTGGAACATTGTGTCACTGAAAAACATGTGGTGTTACATAAGCTAAATTTAAATGGTCTTAATAATTATTTGAAGAAAGCCATTCAAGATCATGCAACTGAAGCAATAGTATCTAATTGCATACTGAGACACGCAGTCTCAGACATGCAATGTCAGACACAATGCACTTAATGGAGATAGTGACATCACTGTGAGTGGGGTAGGGTTAGGGGCAGTGTTAGGTGTGCACATTAAAATCATTGCATGCAGCTCAGCTTGCATATGTCTGAGATTGGATAGACATGCACCTGTTATTGTTCAAATTCTAAAACTTTAAAATGCTCCTTGCATCTGACACAATACAACACTATAAGCTTTTAAAAACCTTTAAAAGTCTACTGATAAACAATTATTTGTCAGTTTGACATAAAGTATATTTTATCTTAAGACAGGGTTTGCAAAGTCTTGTTTGAGGCCAGTATTGATGTTTATTAACTCTAGCTCCTAATGCTGTCAAATAAGCTGTAATGGGCTTCCTCGTTTGCTGCTGATCCTTCAGTTAATTGCATACTCCTTATGTTCACACTGATCTGGTATCTGCTTCTTCTGCCTTAGTCCAAGCCACATCACAATCAAATGTAACTAACATCAGTCTCAGGAGAGTAAAAGTATTTTTCATATTTAAGTGTACAAAATGAATTGCTCTTTAACAGTTCTAAAAATAAAGACGGATAGTCAAAAACATGTGGATTTGTTTGTCCTGTTTGTTTGCTCGTCTAGTTTAGAATGTAAAAACATATTCATTTTCATAAATTAGTTCATCAGAAACTGTTCTCTGTTCTGATTTGTAGAGCTGAAAGTCCACCTAATTCAAGTTGTAACACTGCTCATTTACAATAGATTAGTACTGAGCTCAGGTCTATAAAAGACTGAAAGAACGAGAGAGAAAAACTTTTTTTCTCCATTCTTATTTGTCCGTCCTTCACCCAGCTTGAACTTTCCAATGCAGTGAGAGTCAGACCAGAAACGCAAGCTCGTGCGACAAGTTTCGCAGTTCGCTGCGTTGTAAAGTCCAGATTTATGTGTATGTTAAAATATGCTGTGAATGTGCTGGATATGGACTGTATCCAATTGATTATATTAAACAAGATGGTTAGCCATTAAAAAAAGCAAGCGATTGGTCCATGTTTTAAATTTCTGTCTAGAGAGGACATGTTTTGATCCTTGATTGGTCTCACCCAGTCAAGTGATTCGATTTCGCAGGTCAGAGATCACCAAGCTTGAACTTTCCAACACAGCGAACTGCAAAACTACAGTCTGACACATTCGTGTGCGTATAAATGGAAGTTTAAGGGGAGAAAAGTGCAGTGTGACCGCAGCTTAAAGGAGAAATAATTGGCAAACAAACAGGTGAACATAATAATCTAATAATTGGTTAACAAGGAGGGTGGAACTAGACAATAGACAGGAGCACATGACACAAAGAAACAACACAAGCCATGTGCTCACGTAAAACAGGACTAGAACACCCAGCCAATGAAAAAACTGCATGATCACACGAAACACAATACTAAAACACCCGACACACGTAAACATGAACCACGTGCTAAACACAACACCAACACAAACAGAACGCAAGACACAAGCACACGATAAATGAAAACACTTACCGTGCACTCACACATGCAATGTGCATGTCTATCCCAGCGCCAAATGAAACCAAAACCAACTAGACTGGGATGCTGAGAATAAAACAGCATGCATCAGACAGAACAAACACAAACACCAGGACGAGAGCGCGCATCCCGAGCATGCTCGAACCCCTAAGCATGCCCAGCTCGAGCAATGCCAAGATGGCGCTCATACAAAAAACAAAGACAGACAAGAATCAGAATCAGAATCAGTTTTATTGCCAAATGTGCTTCACACAAACAAGGAATTTGTTTTGGCTACAGAAGATTCCAGTGTACATAAAGTGACAAGTGACCAACTCAAAATAAATAAATATGAAAAATAAAAAATAAAAAAGACGATAAACATTAAACAGAGATGCAGTTAGTCAAAAAATCTGGATGTTGAATTGTGTGTACAGATTTGTTGTAAATATACAGGTTATAAGGTGCTGTGTACAAATACGAATGGAGAATGTATTGCAATGTATATTGATATAAGGTGCTGTGTACAAGTGCGTATGAGAAAGTATGAGAATAAGAGTGTTCAACCCAAGAAAACTCAAGCCGAGCACAACATACAAGACAGTACAGTAATAGTGTCTGGACTCCAAAACAAGAATTAACAATTGGCAGAATCCTGACACTGGTAATTTAGTCTCAAAAGGGAGTGTCTGCATGGATCTGGATAAAATATCAGGAGACTGTTGGGATTTCTGGAATTAAGACGTTTCCTACAAGTCACACGTCAGATCATGTCTCTGCTTCCTCAGAGAGTGAACACATGTGAATAACTGAACAATCTAGCAATGAGTAGAAAGACTTATGAAGTTCAAACACAGGTGTGAGAAATCAGGGTTAAAGAGTATGGTATTGAACTTGAATCTGCATGGGCAGATGTAAATATGAAGAGATTGTAATTCATGATAGATGTCTTATCTGCAGATTTGGAGGGAGTATGATATAGAATACAGCAACACTTGGTAGCCATGACAAACCATGACTGTCACCTCACAGCAAGAAGGTCACTGGTTCAAATCGTGGTATTTTTGTTTTGGTTCCCAGGTGACATTTCTTTGCATGGGCTTCCTCCAAGTGTTCTGCTAGGGTTGCAGCTGATCATCCCAAACTCCTGAATAGAGACTAAAATAACTATGTTTAGTAAATATATTCATCATAAATGGTTCACTCATATATCACTCATATACAGGGCCGGATTAACATAAGGGCTAGGTGGGGCTGAAGCCCCAGATCCCACGGAAGAAGGGGGCCCTTGACTGGCTGAAGATTTAATTTGTCCTATGACACGGGAAACGCCTCTTTGCATTATGCTTTCTCTCGTCGATAATGTGAAGTATTCCTTTCGGTTCTCTTCTGTTCAATAACAGTGACTAAATGGTGCTAAACTGGGGCTCAGAATGGCTGAAGCCCAATCAGAATATCGAATAGCCCTGTTTTAGTCACCCATAGGGGTGATCAGATGTTCCAATTTTCCCAGGACAGTCCCTTATTTCGGCACTATCACAAGAACCGTCCAGTCCTAGGTAGGCTAAACAAGCTGGAACAAAAAATAAAATTTAAACAGTTTTTATCATTGATACACTTGTACATGTAGTAACAGAAGCTGTGATAGACGAAATAATGCTTAATGGACTCATAACTAAAGCGCTGTCTCGGCCGAGCAGCGGTTCCAGCTAGACTCAAACCGGCGCGTGCTCGCACAATAACACAATATAACCGAGACAGTGTGCAAACGAATCAAAAAGCCTACACAAGCAGTTATCAAAATATTGATCGTTGCGTAGTATCTATCTCAAGTAAATACACTCGGTTATGCTTTACAGTAAGTCTAACTGAACCAGTTAAAAAGCAAACTTTTATTAATAAATGTTTATTTTGCCCCTTTTATGAATTCGACAGTAATTATATGGAGCAATAAAATATTGGCACTGACTTTCATCAGACATTATATTTGATGCAAAAATATATATAAAAAAATAAATAAAATAAGGATGCTTGACCACAATAAGCTATTTTGGATATTAGAAGCATGGATATTAGAGATATTATATCATTAACGGATTTATAGTCAGCTAAAGTTCTAAAGAAATGTTTTAAAGGTAAACCCCTATTCAAAGGATTTTTTTTATAAAGCACTAATTTAGGAAGTATTGCAAATGTTTCTTTGTTTTGTTGATTTTTGCAGCCTGTTTGAACTTTAAAGTTCATATTATGTCATTACTTAGTTTTGTATACTTGCAGGCCTATTTTAATAAAATAAAAAATATACAATAGTTAAATATAAATCAAATGGTGTAAAAATAGGTAATAATATTAATTAGTAATATTTATAATATTTAAGTAATTATTAATAATAATAGCAATAATATAACAACAACAATAACAATATATATATATATATATATATATATATATATATATATATATATATATATATATATATATATATATATATATATATATATATATATACATACACACACACACACACACACACACACACACACACACACACACACTTGTAAGGTAAAAAAAATTAAAAGAGGGGCCCTTGGATTTGCTATAGCCCCAGGGCCCAATGTGTTCTAAATCCGACCCTGCTCATAGATGACATTTGAGCCCCCATTCCATGCTATTGACTCAGGTAATCTAAAATGGTTCATTGTCTCATACAAAGTTGAGATGTCTGAATCAAACTAGTAAAATTTTAGAATAGAACAGTTTTTGTAAAATTACAGATTAAATGATAATTCAATAAATTCAAGTTCATCTTCTGTACAAACTCGTCGCCATAAATTTGTCCTCTTTTTTAGTCATTTAGATGTTGTCAAAATTACGTTTATTTACTTTTTTTTTAATCCTTAAATCTAGCTGCTAAATAATTTCAAAAGTGTCAAAGTAGCTTACAAAACTTTTTATATCAGAACAGGGTCTTATACACAATATATGATTGCATGTAGAGCAGAATATTTAATTGTACCTAGGACTGATAACAAATATTGGAATGTCAGTTTTTTTTTTTTACTAACAACAGGTATCTTATCTTATTATAAAAACCTTTGAGTTAAAGATTAGCATACATTTGCAAGACCTTTAGTGGACAATACCATGTAGTATCATGCTAAGTCATTTCGTACCCATCAGATCAGCAAACAATTTCCAGAGTTTCAACCTTTTATCGGGAATGTACATCTGCATCTTATTAGCATAAATCTCAATAATATTTTCGTTATATTACTAATCCGCCTGGTTGCTCACATGGACAACAGGGCAGTTGTAACTAAAAGATACAGATGATGCTATTTACCAAGTTTATTTGGTTTGCACCTATCAACAGTAAATGGCATATGCTTGCTGTGCCTCCTGATTAATTTTACAGTATTGTGATGCAGGGAGTGAACGACATACTGACAATCTTGATTTGACACAACATGCACAGATGCTCTTCAAAGTGAGATTCTCACTAAAAACTTGTGAATGGGGATTTGAGGTCTGGTTTATAGGTGACTGTGATGTTAGATTTGCTACTGGGCAAACCTCTTTTGTTGATATTGATGCAGCATTTCTTTCACATAAACACTTTCATACTTCTTTTATGTCCTTTTTGGGACTTAAAGTCTTCAAGCTTAAAGGTTTGGTTTAGTTTACACACACACACACACACGCACACACACACACACACACACACACACACACACACACACACACACACACACACACACACACACGCACGCACACACATGCACGCACACGCACACACACACACGCATACACACAGAAAATGAATCATATAGTAAATTTAATAGTAAACAGATTGTTGTTCATATTTTAAATAAAAATCGAAACTTTTATTTTTTTTATTTTGCTGTAGAACTTTAGTTTTGGAATTATTATTATTTTTTATCTTAAACTTATTTTTTCATTCAGTTGCCAACTGAATTCACTGCTTCAGAGTTTATATCTATATTAATAAATTAATTTAAGTCAAACCCTAATCTCAAATAAAATTCTTAATTATCTACATAGGTAATCAAAAGACATTTACTAGAAGTTACTTTTGTGTGCACATCCAGCAATGTTTACTTACATATATGAGATCATTCTAGATATATGAACGTGCATTCTAGAACACTTCTTAATGCAAAGCAAGTTCATAATCAAATGTAACTAAGTCTGTTCAAAACATTATTTAATAGCCATAAATTATGTTCTGTAGACCTGAGGTTCAGATCTTCCTGGAGAACTTCAAGTTCTTACTTGAAGACAAAATTTAGGAAATGTTTTTGTTCCTGATATTTAGTTTCAGACATAACTGCAGATAATATGTGTGTGTCAGATTTCAGTTTTTACAATACATGCTTCAATGTAACTCACAGAATATAAATGTGAGTGTGAGCAGTTAAATAACCTCTGGAACAGCAGTGGGCTTTTCAATGTTGGGTGCTGTCACAGTTAGGCATGCGTGTCATTTGGTGCTGCACCTCCAGCACCTGCTCATGCCTGCACACAGGTCTGAAATCAGTAGGTTGTGAAATGAAACTTCTGGCCACACACTACACTTAACGAATTTACAGCACTGAAATTTAGGCAACTGAAATTGGCTACCTGTTTCACTAATGAGATTGTACCAGACAAAAACATAAAAGTAATGCATAATAAAAAATGGTAAAATATTTCATAGATTTAATGTAAACAAACAAAAATAAAAAATATTAAAATATTTCATAGATTTAATGTAAACAAACAAACATTAAAACAATTTTAAGAAATTCTCTCAAACATTTGCCTTACAACTACAATTTATAACACTACTATGACAAAGAACATCTTTTTTTTTTTTTTTTTTGCTGATGTCACTTGTGTTTCAAACTCCAATTATGAGGGTTTGTCTTTTTCGACCGTTCAGCTTTAAATTTTGTATCAATGATGTTTCAACGTTGAAACAAAAACAGACAATTTTTCACATTTGAAGGTGGTAATATGCCAGTTGCATACGTCTTATGCATAGACCTCATGATTTTTTTTTTATTTGAGCTCATGTGAATGACAAAAGCAATTAATAAACAAACAAAAAAAATCTATTTAATATGTTAAATACCATTTAAAAAGGGCCTTAGGGGTTTTGCAAATTGACATTTTCTGTTTCTGATTTATAATTTCTTTTTTATATAAATATTTTAATAATGCCAAGGGTGAAAGGGCATCGACTACAAAAAACATATGCCGGAGTAATTGACAGTTCATTTCGCTGTTTGGGACTAAGTCGAAAGATAGTTAGTGAGTGAGTAATGCCAAGGGACTATTCAAATTACAATTAAAAAGTATTAAAATTACATATCATAAAGTGATTTTACATTTAAAGCATGAATTACATACGGTGAACAATGAATAAATCATATAAAGTTACAAAATAATAATGAAAAACGTTCAATACATTATTTTAACAGTTTTAAGATTATTGAAGGATAAAATAGTTTTGATAATACTGTTAAACAAAATAATAAATAAATTGGTTCTGATGAGTGACGAATATCCTATGAAATTTTGCAAGAAGTAATTTAATTATTTATTTATTAATAAATTGTGAGTTTATGTCATAATACATATTTTTTACTCTTCTAAATAATAATAATAATAATAATAATAATATTTATGATAATACATTTATACGTTAATAATGTAATGTTAATTAATTAATTAATCTTTTTTTGTATATTAAAGAAGCCAAGCAAGACATCTTTAAAAAAACAAATAAGAACTCCAAAGCATATTATGATTAATAACATTTAAAAATTAAATCCTAAATAGCTGTGTGTGTTGATTTATTTTTTTTAAAAAAGGGCATTTTAACCTTGCTGACGTCGTTTAGTGACTATCCAATGGCGAAGGCTTGCTTTTGAATATTAACAAGAGTGCCTTCACAGTAGTAGCGTTGGTGGATTCGCAGACCGGCTACTCAACTGAGAGCAAGCTGCACAGGCGAACGCGAGCTGTGCAGGTCTTCGCAATGCCAGTCGGATTTTAAAGCACCCGGTTCACCCTGTAAAAAGGAAGGAATAGGACATATTTAAATATCCCCTTTCCCACTCAAACCACAGACTATCTGGCTGATACGGACTGGAGAAAGATAGAAGCATCGCTAAATTGGAGTAAAGCGCGTCCTCCGGTGCAGCGCAGATTTAAGAGGATTGCTGTATCCCAATAACTGCAACGCCGCGTGAAGTGTGTTTAGACGGGAAACATGTCATTGTCTGGGAAAGAAAATAGCACTACCCCTCATGCCAATTACGTGGGACCATACCGCTTAGAAAAGACCCTCGGGAAAGGACAGACAGGTTTGTGCTTTAAGGCATTTCAACTGTAATATGCATTGCTTTTGCCATTGGATTATAATCTTCAAGTAAGAGGAGTCAGGAGTCCAGTTGATAATGTTTGTTGGTTATATGCTGTTTTGCATGACGGGCAGGTGGATGCATCTGTCATTGATTTGTTTCCGTGTTCACTAAGATTAAACCAAATAGTCTCTGCAACCTTCAGCTTGGCTGTTGCAGCACTGGAGCATGTATGTGTCCTTTTGAACTTGTCTACCTGAGTTTTAGAACATGCATTAATGCATGCATGCTAATCACTCACTGACCAATAGCTTGAACTTTTCTAAGAATAGCTGGAATGGTATTTATACCTGCATCTTTACAGGCGTATGATTTCGTGCCTGAAAGTGTTCAGTTAAGAAATTCAAAAAAATAACTCCCACAATTGTTTTCTGTCTATCCATCTATCCATCTATCTATCTATCTATCTGTCTGTCTGTCTGTCTGTCTGTCTGTCTATAAATGTCTATCTTAAATCTGTCTATCTTAAATAATAAAACATTTTTTATTAAACACTAAATGTTTATTGTATACCGCAATTTTATATATTACAAATTATATATACACTTTTTTTTTTGTATAATTTTGCATACAATTTACATAAAATGTCACATCCTGATTATGCGAGGCTAAAGTGGAGCACAATCTGGCGGGGCAGCAGGAACTATCCTACAACTGCACAAGGAAAGTGACGCAACACTTCATTGCAGTTTCGGCCTTATTTGCCATCCCCAAATTGTATAATGATGGATATTTTCCCGTTTTTCTTTGACCCTTTCACTAGAGGAACTTTAGTTGAGGCTTTTTGGATGATGGCTGTATTGAATTTTAGGTTGACTGGTGGATATTAGCTGAAATTAAAATCTTGCAACACACAGAGCAGGCTGTTTGCTTAAAAATGAACCTTGGTGGTTTTATAAGTGGCGTTCAGCATAAAATATTCTGCCAGTAATTTGCACAAAAGTAAAAAAATATATATTTTTTTATCATTGCGGTTATGCAAACAGATTATGCAAAGTTCATATAAAGACATGTTTTTTATTTATTTTAATTAGTCTGCACAAGCACCTCTTTATGAACAAAAGATGAAATGCAGAAAATGAAGACAAAAAGCATTTAATTCTCAGTGTTTGAATTTAGGGAAAACTAACTGTATGTTAAACAAAAACATGCTGACATGTAGCTAATATAAAAACATTACAAAATTGGTTCAGTATACTGTTGACATTTCACAGTAAATAAGAAACTAACATGAACTAACCATGAAAACTCAAAAATTGTCTCTGCTAGTAGGGGAGATCGAAGCACAAAATAACGCAGGGTTAAATATAACACAGAGAAAGTGAAAGTATGAACGTAAAATCTTTTATTGTTTTGATTACTGTGATCTAGGCTAAAAGATGAAATCATTTTGAAAGATGTAAGAAATGCACAGTGACTGCTAGCCAGTTTTGAGAAAAACATGACACAGCAGGGTTAGTTGTAACAGGGTGTTACAATTAAGCCACACACTGCTGGACACCAACTAAACTAACAAAATAATTTTTTGAATTTTGAGTGTAATTTTGAGAACTTTTTAAGTAAAAGTTTTTAATAGAAAATATTGTTTTAATAGAAAAACAAATAATTTTTTGCTAATAATGCAAATAAATACATTGTATAATAATTGATAAATGGATAATAATGCAAATAGATTCAAATGTGTTTATCTAATAAACAAATAAATACATAAACATACTGTTCTATGTAGAATAAAAAAGAAATGAGCCAGTTACTGAGGAAATATAGCTACTATTTAAAGTAAACTGAATTTAAATTAATTGTGTGAAATCTGCCTTTAAATGCATGTGTTACAACTAACCCACTGTCTGTTACAACTTGCCCCGTAGGTGGGGTAAATAGTAACATTTTTACTTCTGGCACTTTTGGCAATACTGCACAGAAACCATAGGTCCGGCGATCACAATTCCAGTGCTTATTTGTCGGAGAGGCTTGTGTGTTGTTGGTAAAAAAATATGATTTGTCTGACCCTGTTACTTTGTTCATTATTTGACCAAAACCAAAAAGTGTTACTTTGTGCCCCGCTCTCCCCTATTATTTATTTAATTAGCGAAGAATGAACAGCATTTTACAAAATAACATTTATTCATATTTATTTAATAATATGTATTGCATTTTTTTTTTATTTAATATGTTAACCAACATTAACTAATGGAATCTTATTGCCGATATTTTGTGTGCATTAAGAAACTTTAATGTGTCCAAGTGACCTTTCAGCTGTTGTAAACCAAAATCTGTTACAATGAATCTTTAGGCAACAGCTTAAATGTGCTCTCCATGTCTACCACATCATCATATCTGCAGGATGCTTTTCGGATAGTTGAAATCATATTTAATGCTACAGCTTAGCATTACTTAACTCACTTTACAGGTATCATCTAAGAATTTAAAGACAATTAATCAGTGATTTTTTTTTTTTTCACTTCCTCATGCAAGCTGTATCTGTGGTTAGCTGTTATTTATAGTGTAAAGTGGAAGGCCTGGGCTGATCCAGGCATCCTGCGCAATGCCATATTCATTATGTGATTAGGATCCGACACAAACACACGTGTGTTTGTAATCCCTCATGCTAAGTCTCTGGCTCACACAGTCTTTCACGTGGACTTGTTGGACCATGCATAACAGTGACAAACTGAACTAAAAGAAAGAAGTTGGAACTAGGAATAAAGCTGCATATTTGACTTTATACAACAGTTCTGTCTGATTCTCGAATCTGATTGGCTGATAGCCGTTTGATATTCTGCAATAACAGCACTTGTACAGCACTTCTGTATTATTCCGCCCACATAGAGTGACAGCAGATCAATAAACTCACTACTATTTGACAAATGTTGCAGATGTTGGACAACATAATGTACTTTTAAGGCCTTTTTAGAAAAGAATGTTGTTGTATAGATTGAAACTATGCAGTTTTATTATAAGGATAGTGCCTATTTTAAATATTTATAATTTTGGAGCTACAGCACGTCGGCATTCACCAATCTGTCATACTGTGCAGAGCAAAGACGTTTGACGCTCTGCCACAAGATAGCGACAGAAACTGCATGATAAGCGTGCCCTTAGCGTAATTTCGAACTACAGCTGGTCAAATCATTATAAAACAGGTAAGTTAAGGGAAATTCTAAGTTAATCTCTTATTTTGGGATGTTGTAGTGCTGCATTTATACCATAGTAATCTGATAGTGATTGCAACAGAGAAATACTGGGAAATGTCTCTGGACTGATGGCATTTCATGCCAGTCAGACTTAAAAGTGAAATTTATTTATAAACTAATTTCGAGAGGATCACGTGCTTATGATTGCTTGTAGCCAGTCCCGCATTATTCAATTTATGATTCACCAATTGCGACAATTCCTAAGCCACTATAAATACCCTAAGTTCCATATAACAGCCATCTTCATTTTGAAGAATCCCCCCTCCCCCCACTCCTCCTCCTTTCCTATATAGGTGGCACTGTGGCCCAGTGGTTAGCACTGTTGCCTCACAGCAAGAACATCACTGGTTCTAGTCCTTACCAAGTCAGCTGACGTTTCTTTGCGGTGTTTACACATTCTCATCGTGCTCACGTGCGTTTTCCCCGGGTTCCCCGGTTTCATCCCACCGTCCAAAAACATGCAACTTAAGTTAATTCACTAATCCAAATCAACACCATAGACACTGTCCTAGTAAGTAGTTATCTCTTAAGAGCAATCATTATCTGTCAGAACAGCAGATTTAAAATGAATGGCATAAGAAAGTAGTTCCTCATACAAAAGGAGTTTTAGACTCACCGTGTTTGATTTTCTTATTAATGTACAGGATTATGCCTTTAAACTGTTGTATAAATGCAATATCACATATAGCAGTGCGATATGACTGTATACTGTCACTAGTGGTATATTGTATATCACCATTGCACGCCTCCCAACCATGCCGATATACAGCCATATTGCACTGCTACTCGTGTGATATTGCTAATGTATCCTTTACGGCTTTTTTTAAGAAGAATACTTTAAGTTAGTGTGTAATGGAGTGAATATCTTTGGTTTTCTTTGGAGTATGTTGGTGGCTTATTTTAACTTATTTACTTCAATTGCGCAAACAATAAGATATTACGGTATATTTAGTGCTGTTGTGTCATTGCAGGGGGTGGAATAGTGTGATTTTGCTACAATGACACCGCTTCATTACAAGTTTTATATTTCCACTTCACTTCGCTGATCTAACACAGGCAGTTAGGTTTATGGAAGATGAATTACACTAACAATTGAAGTCAAAATTATTAGCCCTCCTATGAATTTTCTTTTTCAAATATTTTCCAAATGATGTTTAACAGAGAAATTATTTTTTCAAAGTATTTCCTATAATATTTTTCTTCTGGATAAAGTCTTATTTGTATTATTTCGGCTCGCATAAAAGCAAAAAAACAAAAAATTAAAAAAAATTTAAAATACATTTTAATATTATTAGCTCCCTTAAGCAATATATTTTTTGATTGTTATACAATCCACTGTTATACAATGGTTTGCCTAGTTAACGTAATGAACCTAGTTAAGCCTTTAAATTGCACTTTAAGCTAAATACTTGAAAATTATCTAGTCAAATAGTATGTACTGTAATCATGGCAAAGATAAAAGATGGAGTTATTTGAAATGAGCTAAAACTGTAATAAAAAATATTCTTCCAGTTAAACAGAAATTGGGGAAAAGAATACACAAGGGTGCTAGTAATTCAGGAGGGCCAGTAATTCTGACTTCAACTGTATCTATAAATTGTGCAGATTTGTTTAGAATGCATGTATATTTAGTTCTAATAAAACTGCTCCACTCAAGGACAAGACAACAAACATTGGCACTGTGTTGGGGTTTGTATTTGGGTCTGAGAATATCTTCAGTTATTCAGGATATTGAAATATAATTTGTAATATCTGGAACATTTTGAAATTATAATATTACTTTAATTCAATTAAGTAATTTAATTTGTAATTCAGTTAGAATGAAACCATGTCAAGGTTATGTTATTGTATTATTCAATTTTTTTGTACCACTTTCAACAACCAGTTTGGACAGTGTTCTTAAAATCTTCAGTGAGTAACTCTTCTTTTTCGTTTTCATTATTTGTATGAGCTGATTTTTGTGCAACTGTTTTTGGCTTTGTGCATGGTTGGACAAAAACAGGATGATTTTATTTCTCATTCCGTTCTGTTCTGTTGACATTGTCATTTTTAACAGTTTCTAGGCACATTTACTTGGCACAATAAAGCAATTAATGTGTTTATTCTCCTTCTCATTGACCTCTGAGCTGGTAAAAGCTCTTCCAATTTGATAGAGAAATTCATGATTTACATTTTTTTTTCAGATCAAGCATTTTAATGCGCAAAATTTGAATATTTTTCCATTAAGTTACTGTTGATTAGAATAGACATTCTGAATATTTGTGGCATTTGTGAAAGTTGTAACAATTAGAATTTGCAAAGGATTCAAATAAACCATCACACCCCAGAGCTGTTGGTTGTTGATTTTATAGCGGCGGTGCTTGCTTGGTTTAATTTTGCACAGTTTTTATTTATATTTTTTGGTAGCATGCTTGCCGCATCTGTATAGCCGCTAGGCTTGATTGAACCAAATATTGTTTACCAGTTTTAAGTGGTGTATGCAAGTGTGATTATGAGCACACTCAGGTGTGTATGCTGGATAAAATAACATGTTTTTACGTAGATGATAGATATTTGCACTGCTGCCTCACAGCAAGCAGGTCACTGGTTCGAATCCAGGCTAGGTCAGTTGGCATTTTTGTGTTTGCATGTTCTCCTCTTCTTCGTGTGAGTTTCCTCTGGGTGCTCCGTTTTCCCCCACAATCCAAAGACATATGCTATAGGTGAGGCTTTGGGTAAATAAAATTGGCCATAGTGTGTGAGTGTGTGAATGTGAGTGTATGGGTGTTTACACGCTGTGTAAAACATATAATACACCCTTTTTTTTTCAATTCAGTTCACCCTTATTTGTATAGTGCTTTTACAATGTAGATTGTGTCAAAGCAGCTTCACATAGAAGATTATAGTAAATTGAAAAAGTGTAGTTTTCAGTGTTTTAAGTTCAGTTCAGTTTAGCTCAGTTCAGTGTGGTTAATAATCACTACTGAGAGTCCAAACACTGAAGAGCAAATCCATCGGTGCACAGCTCTACAAGTCCCGAACTATGCAAGACAGTGGCAACAGTGGCAACAAAAAAAACTTCACCTATTGGCGAAAGTGAAGGATAAAAAACCTCGAGAGAAACCAGGCTTAGCTGGGCACGACCATTTCTCCTATGGCCAAATGTCTTGTGCAGAGCTGCAGTCTAGGCACCGGAGGCTGGAGAACGCTGGATGTCAGCGAAGCCTCGTCTGTCCCTGGAGTCTCACAGGAATCAGACACATGCTCTCTACTCCTTCATGACCACCACAGCAGCTGCACAGGATACGGCCTGGTCCGGAATTGTGGAAACCTTGGAATCATCTCTTCACAGGTCTTGGATAACATCAGTGGCACTGCATAATCTCTTGGGGCCTCGAGATGAGTATCCCCAGGTGGAAATATAGAATAAAGAGAATAGTTAGCATAGCTGCTGTTCATATGTATATAAACGAGATGCGTGGAGCACATTCATGCATCATACCACTATGTAATGCATTGAATGTATGCTTTACTAAATAAATAGGTCTTTAATCTAGTTTTGAACTGCAAGAGTGTGCCTAAGCCTCGGACATTATCAGGATGGCTATTCCAGAGTTTAGGAGCCATAAATGAGAAGGCTTTACCTCCATTACTCGACTTTGCTATTCTAGGTACTACCGGAAGCCCTGAGTATTGAGATCTTTAAGAGCGGGTTGGATTGTAGCGAGACAGTAGGTTGGTTTGATAAACGGGAGCTAGATTATTTAAAGCTTTATAGGTAAGAAGTAATATTTTAAATTCAATACGAAACTTTACAGGCAGCCAAGGAGGATAAAATACAAACTACAAAGAATAGTTTTTGTTTTTCTGAATAATACTGATAAAATAGTGACTTAACAATTTGTCAAGATAATTTACATGGCAGTGCCTTATAAAGCAGGTAAATTAAACCAAAATTAAAATGTAAACCTGTGTGTCAAGCTCGTAAATGTGCTTTATTCTACTAAAGAAATAAATGTCTAGGATGAGTGAGTAGATTTTTGAATTTTAGGCACACTGTCCATTTAAGTTTACTTTCTCGTTTTATGCAGTAGGTCTGTTGGCAAGGTTTATTGAGCTCTGTTTGGGGTGTAACCCAGCGTATCGGAGACTGCTGTTTTGTCGTCAGGTTTTTGACAAGTGCAAAAGCCCTGAAATTGTCACCGAATGATGGGGCTGCTACGCTCAATTTTCCTTCAATTCCAAGCACTATGAGAGATTTTTCTGTTTTCTTGGTCTCCTGTCGATCGTTACACTGATACACATCTGTGCTGCCTCTGTTTACATCCACAACACATTGTCAAGTAAATTTGATAAACAACATCATCAAGCTTGGTGCCATTTAACACTAGTTGTTCTTGAATTGCTGTTTTGATGGATTCTGAAGCACTCACCATAGCTTGATGCTATGTAAATACAGCAAACACTTTCTGTTCCACTGATAAGACAAAATGTACACTTGCTTCAATACACATCCACTGTATTGTTGTGGTAAATTAGAATAAAAAAAATGAATGAATACTTTTATCTAGAAAAAAAACACATTTATAATTCTATAAAATGTTTATATTAGAAAAAAAAGACCCATGAAAACATTGAGCGATGTGGGGGAAAAATGAGAAATGTTTCTTGAGCTGCAAATTTAAAGCAAGATATGACATAAAAGCTTGCAGTAATGGCTGATGACATTTTTTTTACATTAAAAACATTTAAATAGTGCAGATGAAGGGAATTCGCCCATATAAAAATATGCCAGAGTTCTTGGCAGTTCATTCCTGTAGTGAGGCCTGATAAATCAATACTGATTTTACTGTATATTTGCTCAAAATTATATACAGTCTTGTAACGATATTTACATCACCTAAACAATTTAATAATAATAAAAATAATATTTTATAAATATGATGATTTTTTTTAAGCAGGTGATTTATACATTTTTAATTACAAATTTAATACAATCTTTTTTAGTATTAAAACAACATTAAAAATACAGATCTATGCTATAAGGGAAGAACAATAGTATTGCATTAAGGGATACACTTGCTTGAGGTTTGGCTAGTTAGTTGATCTGCAATATTTTGAAATTCATTACTGAAATGTTCCGCATCTGAAATAGAACCACTGACTGAGAACAAGAAGTCATTGTTTAGTCATTTCCTCATCTCCACTTTTTTTTTTTTTTTTTTTTTTTTTTTTTTTTTTTACACCAAAAAGGTCTAATCTATTTAGTTAAGTCTAAATCTATGTATCTTTTTTTTAGGTCCTGGCTGTTTATTAAATTGGCTGAAGGGATACCATACCTCTTATAGGTTTTTAATATAATTGTATTAATTTATTTATTAGTTGCCTGTTTTATATAGACACACCTATGAATTTATCGTAAATATTTGTTGAAAATCTGCCTTTTAAGATTAACAACCACATTTAAAAGAAATATATACCTCTATAACTGTTATTTTTCTAGTATAGTTAATGAGACACAAACCCTTCGTGATTGCTATTCTGGCTCTCTGCTGTAACTGAAACAGCAGTTATTGTTTCATGGCAAACCTTTTAAACAGTGACATTGTTATATAATAAAATAAGAATTTAAAAAATTATAATAATAAAATAATAAAAAAGCATAGTAAAAGTAAATTAAATGTAAATAAATGTTGATTGACTGTTTTATTTGATAATTCTTTGATAATTCTTGAAGTTCATCATTTTATGTGTAACAAATGAAAAGCAAAATCATAAGCTGTGCAGAATATAGTATTGAGTCAAATGTCATCGTTTGTATACTGCATAATTAGGGAAGTACTGTAGGCCAGCCTTGGCAAAACTAGTGCATATATATTTGCATTCTCCATAATAAGTCCAGCTATAACAATAATACAGTATATTTGTTGCATTTTTGAAAATGATGAGCTGCATATAATTTCAAAGCAATTTAGGCCGAAACACTTATTGTTAGACATACAGTAGATTGAACCATAGTAGTTGCTTGAACAACATGCACACTGTAGAGTAACACCATTTGGTGACATCACTGTTTCTCACTAATGTGTGACATGAGTTGCCATGGGAACTTCTGCAAAGGCGAACAACACGCACATGTGTTTTGTTAACATATGTTATTTTTGCTTCAGTGTGCGTTTCTTAAAGTTTTTCTGCTCCTGTGTGTTGCAGTCCACTCGTGATTGCAGAATCACCCTTAGCTGGGAAGCAATTCACTTAGCTTTTAAATTATTTCATACATGGCGATTAAATCTTGCTGACCACTAATGGGATTCTCTCAGTAGGGTGCTCAGACCTCTCCCACATAATAACATTCAATTACTACAGCCTCTCTCTCTCTTACTATGCGTTTATGTTACCTTCTATTATAGTATGGCACCTCTTATGTGTTTTTGAAAGCATGTATGTTTTGGGTGTTTTAAATTGTGTGCTTCTTTTTTTGTAGACATGCTCATAATAAAATAACAAAAAAAACCTATAGGAATGTCTGGGCCCCGAAAGGAGGATAAGTGAAAACTCAGAGTATGTTAACCCTGAAATGAGTGAAACTATTGGTGAAACTATTGGTTTTCCGTTTTAAAATGGCAGGTTTGTCAAACTCGAGAAAGCAGGGTAAAGGCCCGTTCACACCATGATGATTTTTGCTCGCGTTTTCTGTTGACATTTAACGCCTTGTGACTAAATTAAGGGCGCTTATGTGATCATGCACACCAAAGCACAAAATGCCGGGCGTAGAATTGTCATTTTTAAATAAACGACTCACCGTACGTTCACACTGAAAGCGGGGAGAGCGTCAAAGTAGCCGGAAGTCATTTATTTGCAATGAGAGCCGGCAGCGAGGAGTAGCGTGGCGTGTCTTCGCTGGTGTGAGCGTCGAGAAGTGTTGAAATCAAGTCAACTTTAATGAGCTATGACACGGTTCGGCGGCAAGCAATCAGAATGAAGAAGTCCACCGCTTGAGAGGAGTTCAGAGAAAACAGACCTGTGAACTTTGGTTCCGACCACAGTTGTTCCCAAGTGTTTGATTATTACGGTCGCCGGATTTTCAATTATTTACAATGTATTCTTACAGGAACATGCAATAAATAAGTTACTGATGTGCTTTAATGTTGTAATGTTATATATTTATCTTTAAAAAAGCGGGAATCTCATGCAACCATACAAAACAGTATTGCTGCTTCAGAATATTTCAGACATATGGACACATATTGGATAATGGAGTGGAGGGAGGGCCAGTTGGAGCAAACCCACACCACATGCAATGTGATCTTCCATTGTTAAATGAATTTAAGAAGTGCGCAACATTTTCACGCTAGAAAGCATGTTTTATGCAGGAATGTAACTGATATGCTGCAAGGCCCTTTTAAAAATACGAGATCAATGTAACGAATTTTGACGCTCTCGCCACTGGAGCTGAAGGCAGACAGCGTTGTCGCCAGGGCGGCCAGAGCGACCTTGGATGCTCTCACCGCTTTTGGTGTGTACGCACAGTCATGCTCATTTTTTTTGTTTCGACACGCCACGTCAAAACCTTCTCCACCAATTAGATTGTGTAGCGCCATCTAACATCAATGAGTGATTTTGCATACTCTTTTGCTCAACTCCAGTGAAAATCTCTTGGGTTTGAATCCGGAAAAACGTCTTGGAAAAACGCTGACGATTAACGCAAACGAAAACCGTCCCTGTGTGTACGAACCTTAAGTCAAGCCTGTTTCTGAAAGAGAGGTAACTTTTACTTTTACTGTGGTAACTTACTTTGTGAACCTAACCTGGTCAGGAGCAGGTTTTATTTTCTAAACTCAGAGTTTCTGTCGGTCTCCTCCCCTTTTTTTAAAGAGGAATCTGTATTTCTCGCCTTAGCTTTACGTTTCCACCCACCTATTTTATGTGCGTTTTGCTATAACTTTGCATGAGCACATCAATCTCAGTTGGAGAAAGAAATGCGGATCTCTTTTTTTCAGATGTTGCCATGGTGAGTCGTAATATCTGCGCTCCATTGATAATGCTTTTTATAGTTGCTGTGTGCGCGCTTAACTCTGAGTTGGTCTACTCAGAGTTTATTGACCTAACTCAGATCAGCTATTATTGTACAGAAACTGAAAGCCCAACTCAGGTTTCAAGTTCAAGTTTAAACTCTGAGTTGGTTGAACCTCCTTACTGAAACAGACCCCTGATCAGGTTTTTGTTCCTCAATCCTAGTGCAACAATAACAAAAAAACATAATAAATGGATTATGTAAAAAAAAAACTTATAAGGGAAAATATGCTTCCTTGCTATGAAAGTAAAAGTGCAAAAAGAAAATCCTAATGTTTGCATGAAATCACAATTTCTAATGTTTATATTCTAGGGCACATTGCTAGTCTTAATCCAAACAATTAGTCTGTGCAAGTTAAACTACTGAAAAAAAAATACAAATCTGACCATTTATTTTTACTTTGAAACAGTAGTTTTTCTTTGACAATGTGAGTTTGATTGCTTAGGCCAGGGGTGTCCAAACTCAGGCCTGGAGGGCCAGTGTCCTGGAGGATTTAGCTCCAACCCTAATCAAACACTCTTGAACCAGCTCATCAAATTCTTACTAGATATAAGATGCATCCGAAAATCGCATACTTCCATACACTAAATACAGTATGCGAGCTTAGTATGTCCGAATTCGTAGAATAAAAAAACTGAATGTGAGAAGTACCTGGATGATCTACTACTTCCGATGAGATTCTGAAGTGTGTAGTGGATGCTGCGCTATCCCATGATGCACCTTAATAGAATTTATGAATGGGAGTGAAGCGATGCAACTAACATGGGTAGGTCTTGTGATGATGACAAAATGGCAGATGTAGTATGTCCGAGATCCATTCACCCTACTCTTATACTGTGTAGAACGTACTTTTCTAACTGCCGAGTAGTACATTTAAATTAAAATGCAGAGCCTCCTGATTAGTAGATGATTTCGGACTCAGCCATACTAGAAACTTCCTGGCAGGTGTGTTGAAGCAAGTTGGAGCTAAACTCAGCAGGACAACGGACCTCCAGGACTGAGTTTGGACAACCCAGGCGTGGGTGAAACATGCTAGCCACAACCCTCAAACCGCTAGTTTGTTGCAAGTGAAATAAGAGAGGAGAGCAAAAATGAGACCCCACCCCTTTCTCAATATGCAGTTTCAGGTGGAAATCATTCAGCAATTGAAATCCATTAGCAACTTCTAGTTTTTGTAGTTTTACTATCTTAAAAAAAAAAGTGTGTGTGTGTGTGTGGGGGGGGGGGGGTGGTAGGTTGGAGTGGTTAAGCATCTTGACAAACTCAACTAGTGTGCAGTTTAATATAATTGTGGCAACAATTATACCATAATGGCAACAACATGACAGAAAACAAGAAACCGTGCGTTTTAATGTGTGTAGGGCAAAGTGTTTCTGTCTTGCACAATGAGTCTTTACTGGCTATTAGATGGGCCGGCCTCATTAAATGAGAAAACACTACTGTCAGTGTTAATGCTACATTTTCCCAGACGCACACACACAGGCACAGGATTCAGTGACTCATCCTCTTCAAATTACGCTGCATCCAGACCATAAAATGTAACCAACAGTTGAAATGTTTTTAGAGTCTTTGTGTAAAAAGGGCCATTTAGGTGTAGCAGAGAACATCTAATGGTGGTTTTTATGGAGATGCAGTAATTGCATGTGAAATTTGTTTGCTCAGTTAGCAGTTTGGTTACAAATAACAGACGTTTGGAAATTAGAATCAGCAGTAATGTTAGGTTATTAAGTTTGTATTGCTTGAAAGACTTCCAAATATTCAAAACTAAAGCATTGTGAGGTTTTTACAACATGTAGCTGTTTACTTAAAATATGAATTTTATACATTGCTTGACTGCAGCATTTAATTCAAGATCTATTCCATTCCAGAGTTGCAGTCTTTTTAAACAAGATCTTGTAGTGATGATGGGAGATTCTGACCACTTTAATAAGACTAGACATGGGCCAGTTTCTGACGGTAGACGTATAATGGTGTTGTGATTACTATTCTAAAATAAGTTCTTAAGTTAAATGTCTTTAAAAAAAACTTTTCCCCATTGAACACAATATATTTTATTTTAGGAAACATTTATAATATCTTGGAACAGAAACATGTCTGGCTAAATAGTTGAAGTAAATAAATGACATCTGCTACAGTATCTTCATTAGTTTAAAAAACACAGATTTTTTTTTTACAAAACTTAAACGCAAAAAACCTTACATATACTTTTGGCACGGTATAACAGAAAATGTTAGCGGTTTTAACAATTTGACTTTTCCAAATCGTGGTAAACCTTGAAACCGGTTATCGTCCCATGCCTAACTAAGACCACCGGATCATAGCACTGCCCCCACAGACTTGTATGGTAGGCACTAGGTGTGCATCCCTTCATCTGCCTTTCTTTGCCATTACAAAGTCCCAGAAAAACTCCCATCTTTCTAAGAACAATGATTTTAGACATAGCACTGTCTACATTTCATAACATCAATTGTAATGAAATGTTTTGAAAAGTAAATTGTGTCCACATTGAAAAATCCCAGGCAATCTGTGTATAACCAGTGTTACAGTCATATGTATATGCCTGTTTGTTAAAATAAACCAGAGAGAGAAAAAAAACTTTAAATCTATACAGGGCATCCGCCATAACATTATCACTGCCTTTTTTATGTATAATATCCAAATTATAATTCTGGACTAGCAGAGACCATCTCATCAGTCGTTGGTTATGATTGCACGTCCTGGATAGAAATACGAGGGGATTGTGATCCGTATATACAATCACAGGTAAACAGCTTGAACTAATGTAAACCTCAAAGTGTTGCAAAGCAAACAACAGAGCAAGGGTTTCCTTTTCAATCGTAGAATAATTGAGCTGACGTTTATTAAACTTACGAGAGAAATAGCTAACAGGATGGTCAATACCAGTTTCATCTTTCTGGAGGAGTACTGCACCCGAACCCACAGCACTTGCATCAATCTCAAGCTTAAATGGTGATGCACAGTCAGGAGCGGCAAGAACAGGTGCATTACATAACAGTGCTTTCACACTATCAAAGACACTTTGACAAGCATCAGACCACACATACAATGTAGAAGGGCTAAGTAAGGATGTTAAGGGGTTAACCACAGTAGAGAAGTTTTTGCAAAAACTATTTATATATATATAAAAAAAAAAAAAAAAAAAAAAATATATATATATATATATATATATATATATATATATATATATATATATATATATATATATATATATATATATATATATATATATATATATATATATTTTTTTTTTTTTTTTCAAATATTTCCCAAATGAGAAAATTTTCACAGTATGTCTGATAATTTTTTTCTTCTGGAGAAAGTGTTATTTGTTTTATTTCGGCAAGGATAAAAGCAGTTCTTAATTTTTTAAACACCGTTTTAGGGACAAAATTATTACCCCCTTTAAGCTATTTTTTTTTTTGATAGGCTACAGAACAAACCATCATTATACAATCACTTGCCTAATTACCCTAACCAGCATAGTTAACCTAATTAACCAAGTAAAGCCTTTAAATGTCACTTTTAAGCTGTATAAAAGTGTCTTGAAAAATATCTAGTAAAATATTATTTACTGTCATCATGGCAAAGAAAAAAATAAATCAGTTATTAGAAATGAGTTATTAAAATTATTATGTTTAGAAATGTGTTGAATAAATCTTCTCTCCATTAAACAGAAATTGGAAAAAAAAACACGAGGGTCAATAATTCAGGGAGGCTAATAATTCTGACTTCAACTGTATGTATGCATGTATGTATGAACATGAGGTTTTCTGTCTTTTAGCAAGTATTCCTTTACATGCTGTAAAAGATTTTTTTAATGTTTCCTTCTTTCAGTGACATTTAAACTGAAAAGAGCTAAAAGAGCTAAACTTATGAAAGTGCACAAAAGAAACAAAGAGCTATTTAGAGCTGTCTTCAATACTTCCCGTTTTGAAAAGTATTTTGTTATAGTTTTATGTTTATTTAATGTTACAAAGTGAATATTCTTTCAAAACCTACACAATAAACGTCTCCTCCATGTTGGATCTTTATTGGACTGAACAAGACTAAACTTTACTTTCTCTGTTATACTGAATAACACTGTTTAGATCAGGCCCAGATTAAGACTTCATAGGCCCCTGGGTTGAATTAAAAATAAGAACAATATAATTTTTTTTTTTATGAAATCAATGTATAATGTATTGCCTGCATTTTTAAAATATAATATTATTAAAAATATATATAATATTAAGATAAAATTGGGCAACACTGTGGCGCAGTGTGTAGCACAATCGCCTCACAGCAAGAAGGTTGCTGGTTCGAGCCCCGGCTGGGTCAGTTGACATTTCTGTGTGGAGTTTGCATGTTCTCCGTTTGTGTGGTTTCCTCCGGGTGCTCGGGTTTCTCCCACAAGTCCAAAAACATGAGGTATAGGCCAATTGGGTAAGCTAAATTGTCAGTAGTGTATGTGTGTGAATGAGTGTGTATGGATGTGTCCCAGTGATGGGTTGCAGCTGGAAGGGCATCCACTGCATAAAAAATATGCTGGATAAGTTGGCGGTTCATTCCGCTGTGGCAAACCTAGATTAATAAAGGGACTAAGCTGAAAAGAAAATTAATGAATGAATAAATAATATTAAAGTAAATTATATATAGTACATATATTTGTAGTCTACAAAGATTTTACTTATTTTTAAAGCATTTAAAAAGCACACTTTGAAACAATACTAATACTAGTGAAAATGAATAGTTTTAGTATAACAAAACAAAAATAAAATAAAATTTTTTTTTTACTTGTTTAAGTTCAATGAAGCAGAACTAAATATTTAAAGGGTGTTTTTAATGTATAACTTCTACAAACTTATTTACATTTACATTTAGTCATTTAGCAGACGCTTTTATCCAAAGCGACTTACAAATGAGGACAAGGAAGCAATTTACACAACTATAAGAGCAGCAGTGAACAAGTGCTATAGACAAGTTTCAGGTGTGTAAAGTCTAAGAAGCAAAGTATTAGAAAAAAAGTTTTTTTTTTTTTTTTTTTTGAGAGAGTGAGAGAGAGTACAGTTAGTGGTATAGCCAGAGAGGCAGTTACAGATTAGGAAGGAAAGTGGAGACTAAATAGTTGAGTTTTTAGTCGTTTCTTGAAGACAGCAAGTGACTCTGCTGTTCTGATGCAGTTAGGGAGTTCATTCCACCAACTGGGCAGATTGAATGCGAGAGTTCGGGAAAGTGATTTATTCCCTCTTAGGGATGGAACCACGAGGCGACATTCACTCACAGAACGCAAGTTTCTGGAGGGCACATAAATCTGTAGAAGTGAGAGCAGATAAGAAGGAGCAAAGCCTTTTACCATTTTGGATGCAGTAATGGTTGCCCCATCCATCTGGATTGAAAAGTTATGGTGTAGAGTCGGGTTGGCAGAAACTTCTCAAGCGTAGATAGCAGCGTAGATAGCAGGATCTGGTGGTTTACAGTATCAAAAGCAGCTGATAAATTCAGCAAGATGAGGACAGATGATTTAGAGTCTGCTTTAGCCAGTCTGAAATTTTCCACGACCGAGAGCAGGGCAGTCTCAGTTGAGGTTGTCCATGAGGTTGTTTTGAGTAAGAAAGTCCAGGACTTGATTAAACACTACTTTCTCCAAAATCTTGGCCATGAATGGAAGCAGGGATACCGGTCGGTAGTTTTCAAGCAGCGTTAGATCCAGGTTGGGTTTCTTTAGCAGTGGGGTTACCCTAGCCTGCTTAAATGAAGTAGGGAATAAACCAGAGTCAAGAGATGTGTTAATATTGTGAGTCAGTGTTGGTATGATTGCAGGAGAAATGGCTTGCAAGAGATGAGAGGGAATGGGATCAAGCGGACAGGTGGTTGCATGGCTAGATAGCACAAGATTGGACACCTCAGACTCAGAGAGCTGGGAAAAAGAGGTGAGTGTGTGTGGTGTTGGTGGTGTATCTTGCGTGTTTGTTGTAGGTGCCGCAAATTGAGCACTGATTTTTGCGGTTTTGGTGCAAAAGAATGTAGCAAAGTCATCAGTAGTGAGTGTGGAGGATGCGGGTGGAGGAGGAGGATAGAGGAGGGAGGAAAATGTTTTAAAAAGTAAGCAAGGATTGGTGGGACTGTTGACTTTCTGACGAAAGTTTGTCTGCTTTGCAGAAGTAACCTCAGCCGAGAAAGAGGACAGAAGAGTTTGGTATGTTATGAGCTGTTCAGGATTTTTAGTTTTCCGCCAAATTCTCTCTGCAGCCCGTAGTTTTGAGCGATGCTCACAGAGAACATCAGAGAGCCAGGGTGCAGGAGGACTGGCATGGGCTGGCCTGGATGTAAGAGGACATAGTCTGTCTAGACATGATGCTAGTGTGGAGCAAAGTGTATCAGTGGCACTGTTCGTATCAAGTGCAGAGAGTTTGCAAGATTGAGGAATAGAGTCTGAAACAATGGTGGATAGTCTATTGGGTGAGAGAGAGCGTAGGTTTCTGCGAAAGGCAACTAGAGTTGGAGTGTGTGGCGCCTCAGGAGTAATGTGGATGTTGAGAGACAGAAGGAAATGATTCGATGTTTGTAGTGGAGTTACTAGTGTTTGATCAGCGAAGCAATGTCGAGTGTAAATAAGGTCTAGCGGATTACCTGATTTGTGAGTAGCAGAAGTAGGTGCTCTTTTGAGGTCAAAAGAGGCAAGCAGAGTCTAGAAGTCAGCAGCTTGAGGTCTTTCAATGTGAATGTTGAAGTCACCTAGCACCAACAAGGGAGTCATAATCAGAAAAAGATGAGAGAAGAACATCCAAGTTCATCTAAGAAGTGACCTAATGTACCCGATGGGCGGTAGATGACAACCACATTTATGTGGAAGGGGTGGATAATGGTGAGGGGTGGATTATAGTTCATATCATTTGGATATAACACATAATGCCTCTCAAATCCAGTTCTATGATAAATCTCAGTCTTCCATACACACTTATTAATTATTCCATACTGTCTTCCTCCTCCTCTCCCTATATTTTTCTATAACGTTACTCTCCTCATGATAAAAAGTAGGCAAACAGCATAGGTCAACTTGATTTTAAACCTTAAAGTATCGAAAAATCACACACACAATACCTCTTCTCTCCTGTCTCTCTCATCTTCAGGGCCTTTTTCTGTCTCTGTCTCTCTTCTTTTTCAGTCTTTCTCTCTCCTTTTTCTGTTTGTCTCTCTACTATTCAGACACACGATGAACCCAGCATGGGTTATTCAAAACTGACATTTCCACACTTGACCAATTACAGCATTTGTAAAGAAAAAAGGAAAGAAAAAATCTCTGTTTTTTTTATTTAACATGGCACCATTTTCTGACCGTTTAGATATAAAGATAATGATACTAATGATAATAATAATAATAATAATATATGGTGTCATCTATTTGCTAAGAAGAAGTATATAGTTGTCTAACCAACCAAATGTGCTTTTTTACAGAGAGGGATGCACCATGCGGGAGGAGAATATGGGTGATGTAGGGCTAGTTATGTGGCAACCAATGATTTACAGGCTAACCAGGGTTCAGAAAAGGGCGACTAACATTGTAAATGCAAATAAATTCAATTAAGATGTCGCTAAAATTTAACACCGGGTGGAAAATATCTGTTTATAGAATATTTAAAATAACTATTTACATGCTGTTCATACACATATGAAATAATTTAAACATAATTAAATACCCATGAGGCACTTGTGACATCACATTTTCATTATTTTAATTTTTAAAAAATATTTCCTCCCTATTAAAAGTAAATATATATTTCCAATCTGATATGTAATAGGGAGAAAAAGAAGGACGAGTTCAGCAGATGCTGGATTCGAATTAAAAATATTCGAATTCAAAACATGTTGCTATGCACTTTACGAGCTACGCCACTCACGCTTTTTTTGGTTGAGCTTTTAAGTTATGTTGTCTCTGTCGATCAGACAGTGATGGGCGGAAATCGTGCAAATAGCTTATTCCAATGAGGTGTGCTATTTGCACTTGGCTCAAATAGACACTCCGAAATTGGCATTTTTCCCACCTCCCATGGGCCCCAAGTACGCACAGGCCTGTGCCCATAATGCCCATTAGTTAATCTCTCCTTCATTTAGATGCAATTGCATCTTGGAAATATTGGACTGTTTCTGTTAAGGTAATATTGCAAGGTTTTCATTGTACAGGCATGGTGCCAGCAGGGTCTAATATGTGCACTCCATACATTAATGAATAGTACATTAATATTAAAAAATTATATTCATATAAAACAATTATATATCCACATGAAACCTCATGTTTACATGGCCATGCGGCAAATTGTAGGATTAAACAGCCTTACTTTCATTTTACACCTGCTTTAATTTGATTTGAGACTCCCGAAAACACTTGACAACTACATTTCCTAGAGCTCTTGAGAAATTCACAATAAGAAGCAGTAAAGAATTGGTGAACTAGAAAGAGTCCACCTGTTTCCATACATTCATTAATATTGTCCCTGAGGGTAGCTGAGATTTATTGCCAAGGCCTGGGAGTTTTAATCGACTGGCCCCGTCCTCAGTAGCTACTGGGAGCTCAATAATCACCTTCACTCACATAATACCCCCATGAGTGCTCTCAGACGCCTTTACCACTCCACGTGCCTCTTAGTAACACTCAGAAGTGTTGTAAAAGCAACAGAGCTGCTACAATATGATTAGAAGGATATAATGTACATTAATGTAATTGTGACTGTCCTAAATAACCTAAAAACATTTATGTTAGCATTCATAAATGTGCTTCTGTTTTAGCATCATGGACTTTTCTCTGTTTGCTTTTTGTTGTGACTGGGTAGTATTACCTAGGTTGGTCCACCCACACTAATTTCACTGGACCAGATTCTTACCATATACAATGCTATAAACAAAAGGGCTCCAATTTTGGCTTTATTTTTTTTTTACAAGATGTTTTGTGTCTCCAGAAGTGTCTGTGCAGTTTCAGGTCAAATGACCAGATCAGATCATTTATTCTACCCAGTTAAACATGTATTTTTTTTGGGTCAGAGGGAGTTGTAGCTGTTTTTGTGCCTGTACCTTTAAATTTACCTGGTTCTCTCTGCCCACTCATTTTGCTTCAGAGAAGGATAACAGGGTCAGATGTCAGGATAAACACAGCAAAATGACAGACATCAGGGCAGCCATGATGAAATGGAGATCCACAGTCACAAATACCACAGTAATATGAATTAACCACACAAATGTTGTTACAACGTTCTTTGTGCGTTTGCACACACATTTAACCTGTGCTGTTTTGACTAATCTACTCATGGCAAATGTAACGGGATGCCCACCATATATACTGCTGGATAAAGATCCATTATTGCTAAGTTACTGTATTAAATAAACCCAACATTCACAAACCGGGACTCCCATGTGATTGAAGTATCCGCTTTTATAGTTGTGTACTCTATGCAGTTGTGGTTATTCCAGTAGAAGTGGAGTCACGTAGCCCAAAAAAAAGCAGTCCAAAATTCTATAAAAAATACTTTAAAACTACTATAAAACTACTACTATAAACTACTTTAAAATACTATAAAAAAACTTTAAACATTAGTAATGTTCTGATTGCCTATTATTTTGCTTCTTTGTACAAAAAATATAAAAATAAAATAAATTGAATGTGCCGAAAACATTTATATCAACTATTGTAATTCTTTAAATTTGGATTTTTGTTTGTGTTAAAATGTGCTTTCATGTTTTTATACAGTATATAAAAAAGTAAACAGTCTAAAAACTAAAGATAAATGCTAAAGCAGAGTGATGTACTACTACTGCTGTACTATTGTCAACAAACAAAAGTGCAATAAAGATATCCTTCATTCTTTAACATTTCCTAAACAATCCTCACATTGATTGGACGAAAATATCACAGTCATGGCACAAGTTGAGCCAATTTAGCTATCAGGCTTATTGGGGTTTTCTGACAAACTTAAGTTTTTGATTTCACTTTTTGGATAAAGAACCTACTTGCAGTATAACTTACAAGTAGTTGTCACAGGATTTTATTGTTGGATAAAACATTGTATTTTAACACTGAATTAAACACTTAGCAAATTAAGTTGGAATGAAACTCATTTCCTGTTTTCCATCTTCAGCACATCTAAGATGAAGGAAGCTTATGTCATCACAGAAATTTTGAGAGGCAGCAATGCAAAAAATTCTCTTTGAAATGGAGAATAAACCCGTCGTTCCTCTTCAGCCTGAGGGCTCGTATCCTCACTTGCTCCGTGAAAGCTAAGCACATCAATCTCGTTTACTCATAGTCAACTAGAGAGAAGCCAAGCAGCTTCAAAGTTCAATATGTTTGCCTCCTAATAAATGAAAAAAGTATGCTATAATCATTACTCAGCAGAGTTCACGCTTGCTGATTTGCGTCAGTGGTCAGTGAATGAATTTTCACATTTTTCTTTTGAAAAAACTGTTATATTGCAGCTGTATCAGGTTTGTTTTCAATGTTGTAGCCATTTATTATTGGTTGTACATATTGCGATATTCTATTAAGTGGTCGACATGTTTTTTTTTTTTTTTTTGTTATTTGTATGCGAGTCCTAATACAAGCATGTTTTTGGAGGTTGTATGTGAAATGCCTGAAATGGGTATTTCAGACAAGGGGTACAAGCAAAAAATGTAGTTTTTGGGTAGCATACAGTACTAGGTTGTGGAGGTATCACTTGCTTTAGCTTGAAAGGAAAAAAAAACTATTTTACATAGTGAATTAAAATTGATGATCTGTATGCCAATATTCAATAATTCAATTCAATTTATAATAATAATGAACATGCGCATCATGGGTACTTCAAAATACCTTGAAAAACTGTTATTAAACTTTCACAGGGCCTTTTTTAAAATATTCACAATGTTTTTGCAGTGGTTCTCACAACAACGCTAAATGATTGAAAATGATATTGAAAAATGATATTGAAAATTTGATGATTATTTATAGGCCCGTTCTTCGCTAATACTGTGCAACAAGGCTCCAAAAGACAACATTAGCTAATTTAACTAAACTCACAATGAAACTATAAAAACTTTTATTAATCTTGTGTCAATGCCTAAAATGCATTCAAATTATATTATAGTATTAATATCTAATAAAATGGAATGTAATATTCATTAAACTTAATAATATTATCATGGCATCTAATAAATCTGGACATTTCTCACTTTTGACTTGAATCCATTAACCAACATTTACTTATGAGACTTTATTGGAGAGTTACCTATTGTACTTTCAAATCATGTATATATTTATAAACATGTATAAAAAACATTTCACAGTTAAATTTTTTCTCATTACATCCTAATCCAATTTTTTTTTTTTTTTTAAATATCGTAATTTTAAGCAAATACAAGAACCCATAAAATATAGCAGCCACGACATGTATCAACATAAAATACTGTATTTTTGTCATTTAAAAATAGTTTAATAAAGGTGCATACATTTTTTTTTTTTTTTTTGCAAACCAGTAATCAGATCAAATGTCCACATATTGCTGAGATCTCCAAGATGAAAGTTAGTTTTAAAGTAACCAGTAGTTTTGTGTTTAACAGTATAATGACATATAATTGTGTCCTAATTTAGATAATTAAAGACATACTTGGTATCAGTATCTGATGTCCCCTGGATTCATAGCAACTCGTATAATAATAACGTATTATGTGTCAGGCAGTCATTTATGCAATTGTATGCAAAATCATGACTCTTGAAGTCTATTATACACTCGACGCAATAAGGCGCAAGACCTGTATGGTGCAATTTGTTTCTATTTTCAGACAAGCATAACCCTAATTTTCATGTTTTGCGCCACGTTGTTTAAATAGCAAATCCTTTCGCGCCAATTTTTGGACTCATGTGTGTTCCAGTCTATAAATGAGGTGTGTTAAGGCGCATTGTTGGCGTGTTGCTATTTTGAGCAACTGAAATTGACTGTGCCATTGACCAGCTAAAAGTTGGTCTGAAGTCCAGAGTGCAGTTATGCGCCCATGCAGACCAAGACACTTACACATTGCTTAAAACACACATGATGTACAGCAACACACTAATATCTTCATTTATAAAAATAAATAAATAAATAAATAAATAAATAAATAAATAAAGGATTAAAATGTTACAAAAATTATAATTTTTTTTATAAATATAAAAACCACTACCACCATGCCTTCATGTCGGGGGACTTTTTTCAGTTTATTTATGACAGTTTGCATTTGTATAATGTTATTATTAGCGGTGTTATTTACATTTGTTTTAATAAAAACAAGTTTAGATTTGTCCAACTGCCGTGTTTTGGAGACGTTTGCATCACCATATGGGGCATTAGAATAGGATGCATTTTTGGATACAATTATATTGACCACACTTTGTTATTTTTTTCATTTATTTATTGGCTGAAAATTAGATCTGAATTTAGAAATTGTTTTGAAAGAAACCTTTGCACTTAACTTGCAAAATTAAATATGTATGCTAAAGAATGTCTTCAGTGGAGTGCGTACAACACTGTTTACTTATCCACAAAAATAAAGTAGTAAAGTAGAGTAAAAATAAGTAAAGATAAGATAAAGAGGCCAAATGGAGGAGGCTTATTCTTTATCCTCACACAAATGGTCTGTTTAACTGTCACTAGTGAAGCATTCAGTTTTTCCACTTACAAAGTCCGCCATGTAAATAGCAAATGCGCCAAGGCACGACACATCTTACTCTTATAGGGAATAGGAGATGAGATTCTGATTGGTTTAATGCACATTATGGTCAAATCACACCCATAACTCATTAAGAGACCATGCACCAATGTGTAGAGCATTTTTTCCATCCTTAAAATAGCAACACTCTTAATGCTTTTGCGACATACACTTTAGACTTTGTGCCTAGATCGTTAATATGGAGCCCTATTTCTACAGTTTTGTGTGAAAGTCCTTGGCCGTTAATATTGTTGTTTTTTGTTTTTGTGCGTTCTAATCATAATATTTCAGCGAGATTCACACAGACATCTGATCGCACCTCCATCCATCCGATTCAAGACCCAATATAACCAACCTGCAAAACTAATTAATAAAAAAAGCAAAAACTAATGATTTACAAAGTTTACAGAGTTGGTTAAACCAAATGTTGATTTAATATAGTTAATACAAGGTAATTAATAAATAAAATCGATGCCATTTTTTTTTAAAACCATATCTGTAACTATAACTTTGAAAATCGGTTTCTTGACATGTATTGGATATGATGCCACACTTCTTCTGAATTTAGTCTGTGTCAATTTATTCAGTATTTCTTGATATAGTCTGTCTCAATTTGTTCAGTATTTCTGCTTTTAGTCTGTCTTGGTTTGTTCAGTATGGGTTTAGTCTGTCTTGCTTTGTTCTGTATCTTCATGATGATGGTGAAATCAGATCTCTATTGATCACTTGCTGCAATCAGACTCCTTGTGCAAACACAAATATGACTATATTATACCAATTTATAGTAAAAATAATCATTGGGAACGTAAACTGATACCAACACCCTACAACAAAACATAGAAATAACTGACTTAAAAGCATTTTTTTGGCCTAAAACATTTGCACAGTACTGTACTTTGCCTTGTTTTGGGCCAGCTTTTCTGCACCTCATTCTCCTCTACTCCTACTGTACATGAGTAGGTATCCATAAAAGTATCCTCTTTGAATTGTTTAGTATAAATGTTGTAAAGTTTCATAGATAAGCTAGATTATAATCTCTTACTGTTTAAATATTTAATTCAGATAATGAGTCCAAACATACTACTGCATCTGTTGATTGATTCCACCCATTGCATGGCCATTAAAATTACTATAACCTCTTATGAAAAACAGTAAAATAATAAATCAACCTCTTAACAGTCTTGTTTGTAAAAAATATTTTTTTGCAGAGTGGAATATCTGACTTTGTATTACAAAAAGCAGCTTGAAGTAGTGATTGGCAATTGACGTTATATAGTTCCCCCATGTAATGGTGACAGAGAATACAGTAATCAGTTCTACAGTTTTTAGAGGAGCAAACAATTTAGTCACCCTTCATTTAACTAAACAAAAACCATAATAGAAAAGGTAAATCACATTCTAAGTCTAATTCTCTTTTTTTTGTATTTTGTATTAATGTATTTATATTAATCTAGTAGTGTTTGTTTTGCTTTGGCTTTTATGGGGTTAATGTTAGTGAATACCTGACTGCACCAGAGAAATACATGCAGATCTCTGTGAGTTGATTTGCTTTGTGCCATTTGGGATTATAATCTTCATTTGTGAGCAAGTTCTTCTGTTTTGTCATCAGTAAGACAATATTTACAGATATTAAGATATTAAGACCGATATCTCCAAATGGCGTTTTTGAATTGGCAACAATTTTTGCTGTTTAGATGGTCAGGTGCAGATATGAAGCTGTGATTAAACAAAGTACTGTAGTTTTTAATAGAAAAGGCTTTTTGAGTCTGGTTGATTAAAATTTTTATATATACAATTATGCATTCAAATGGTTATATAAATGCAATATCAACCTCCTAGCACTGCAATATGGCTGTATATTCGCACTTCTGTGATACTATACAATACTTGAACTGCGGCTTTGTGTGTAGGCTTGCATCCCAGCAGTGCTGATATACAGCCATATCGCAGTGCTACTTGTGTGATATTGCTCACATATTGATTTGAACATGATTATGTCAGGAAAATGTTGGATTTTGTTGAAAATCAGTGCCTTTTCTTGTGGAAACCACGAGACTCAATCAAATGTCTTGCTGCATTGGATTAAGTTTCTGAACGAAAGCGGGTATTGCGGCAACTGGCTGCAATAGCAGGCTGCTCCCAACTTGAACTTGAAGTGAACAAGTTTGATCTGTACTTACAGTGAAGAAAAAATCTGCAGTCACACGGTTTCCAACACCCTGCTCTTATAAACCCGGCAATATGTTCTTTGCCTCCCGACCACGAGTGCATCTTCAGAGAAAACATCAAGCCTTTGTGGTCAGATTTTGGGGAAATGTTTTTTAGTGAAACCATTGTCATTCCAAACATTCTGTCTTGTAGCCCTTGAATGAATGTTTTAAAGAGTTTGGTAAAAAGAAAAAAATCCCATTTCGCAATAGCTATCATAAAGATTCTTTGATTTTTGTAATAAATGCTGGTTTGTCACAAGAAAGATTCTGTCTTAAAACTTTTTTGAAATTGAAGGAGTTTGTGTTATAAATAGCATTGGTTTTGGTTTTTAAGGTTGATGAGGATGGTTATGCAATTATTTGATCATTTGAAATCATTTGAAACCAAAAATAATCCAATATTTTCATAATAACAGAGTAAATTTTGTGTTGACAAAATGCAATTAATATGACAGTCGAATCAAAATGTTACTGTTGTAATCTGCTTCATCAAGCTCTATGTTATTTAGAATGTATGGCTCTGAGAGCCTCTGGAACTGTAGATTCATTCTGGCACAGCTGATATACCTCTGAGAGTTAAGCCACAAATTCCTGCACATCCTTTGATGTGGAAGTGTCTGTGATTACTTGCTTTTTCTGGAAGAGAGAGAGTATATGAGAGAGAAAGGAACACAGAAAGCGAAAGCTGAATGAATGGCTGCCTCCATCCACACCATCTTTAGAACAGACACCTGCTCTACAGTTTCTTCTGTGTTTCCCTAGTTTCTTTCTCCGTTTTACCTATTTTAACTTTAAGTAGAGATATTTCAACCTGTTAGACTACAGCAGGGGTTATTTGATGAATAATTGTTTGGCCATGTCTTGTATTAAAGTGCTGTAATTGTTAGAATGTTAGAATGATTAGCTCCTCCCACATGGAAAAACATATGTATGTATGTATGGTATGTATGGTATGTATGGTATGTATGGTATGTATGGTATGTATGGTATGTATGTATGTATGTATGTATGTATGTATATATATATATACATGGTAACTGTCATACACTACATGTTGAACACCTTTGAGACCAGTTTAATGGAAGCTGGTTTTAATGCAAATCAATGGTTTGATTTTGGCATAAGTTGTCTGTGATATTTGAGAGAAATCAGCCAGTGCCGTTCTGTTTTCATGTTTGAACACAATAAACACACACACACACACACACACACACACACACACACACGCACGCACGCACGCACACACACACACACACGCACGCGCATACACACACACACACACACACACACACACATACACACACGCACACACACACACAAATACATATACATATTCTATACAAAAGAAAATAATTTATGTTTTTATTTATAATATTTTTTATAAATGTTGAACCAACTGAACAGATCACTCCATTTTAGTTTTCTGATTCTGTTTAACTTAAATCACACAAATAATCTTATTGTTTAACATTTTTGTTTCTTCAAAGTTCCCGAAAATGGAACAAAATAAAAGCTAGCACTTGCCCCTCTTATAATCACTCTCTTCTCCTCAGTAGATTATAATAATCAAAGCAGTTCTGAATGCTGCACTTGATCAAGCTTTATTGTTTGCAAACCATGTAATGCCATTACTGTAAATATATTATTGTTCTTATTATCATTAATACTGTTATTATTGTTATATTTTTATTCACTAATAAAAAATATTTACCACTAGTTAGTTATCTAAAGTTGCACACTAACCTCAGGTGATCTGCTCAAATGTCACACAAATCTGCTGCTTCAATCAAATCATCAACCCACACCTATGTTTTTCTCTGATTTAAATATATGCACCTGATTGTAACATAAATTTTTCTAGTTCCATATTTTAAGCATGATGTTAGAGGATCTTTTTTCCTGCAAATTCATACAGTATAAGCAAAACAGCATAAGTGAGCAAAATAGCTTCTTTAAATTTTCAGTATTGCATTACATATCAAAGTATGGAGAGAAAAACAGACACAGAAAGAGAAAGTCATCATGCATGGATTAAGGAACTGCAGTAAAGAACTGTTTGAAGGAACTAGAAGTGAAAACAAAGAGAAACACACAGGCCACATAAAAGAAAAAAGAGATGATCGGGAACAAAAACATTGTGGATGAGAGGATTAAACGTTGCTGCTGTTAGTAATGGACTTTCCTGACGTTCATGCTGCAGCAGATGGCTGGCCTGTGCTCTCTTGAGGTTATGTAACCAGACAAACCCTTCTCATCCTGCATAAAACAGCCTTAGTTTTTAGGTCCTCTCATCTCTCAAATGAGTTGCATATGATTACACATCCGTCAAGTCACCTTTAGTTCTATTATTATATTGGTGACATATAAGTTTCATTATTGGAAACTCTGTAAACCAAGTAATTCCAAAGAAGCGCTGGGTTTCATTCTAATAATAATAATTATTATAAATCATAATTCATCAAGTTTCATATTAAAATTCAAAAATTATTTAAATGTACAAAAAATTAAGAAAACTTATACCACTAGTATTATGTACTCCTGGGGCTGTCTAAGCATGTGTAAAAAAATTCTACACTGAAAAAAATATCTGTTAATTATTTTGTGATTCACAAGTGCTTTTCGTCTGTTCTACGGTTTAACAAAGTGATTGACATTTTAGTAGTTTGAAGTAATATTATTAATAACAAAAATATTTATGATAAAATAAGAAATAATATATAGAGAAAAAAGTCTTTAAAATGACAGAAGATTTACTGGCAATTTATTACAAGGTTTTTGTACCATAAAATTACTATTACACTGCTTGCCCCATAACTACACAGACCCAGACAATACATTACTTTAAACTAATTAAAAGTGTTAATAAAAGACACTTTTTCAAACGTTGAGGTTAAAAGTTGTTTGAAGAAAGATCAAGGTTCCATAATGCTATTCAAAATCATGAATCAACAGGTGGGGAAGAAACCCAATTCACAAAATATGGAAAACTAATTTGCAGATATTTTTACAGTGTACATATAATTAGATATGCTAATCACAGGGTGGGTGAAAAGTAGCGAGACATTAAATTTGACAATACAGTATAATTAGAGGTATATTATATAAATAGATATACATATATGAATCCAAGCAACAATAACCTGATCTATCCTTATATAAACAGGTATTATTATGTCTCACCTTGTGTTTGAAGGCATGGCACATATGATACTGCATAAGACATTGTGGTACATGCTCTAATGGTGCGTTTCCAGTGCCACAATAGCACAGAATTGCGAGTGTTTTCAATTCATTCAGAAAATGTCAATGGTCATGTAGTGCATTACGTTCGACGTCTACATAAATGAACTGTAAACGATGCCAGTGGAAATGCACTGTTTGAGATAGAGCGGATCTTAAGACATTACAGATGTTTGCTATAATGACAAATGGCCATTCAAGTACTTTTGGTTGAAAGTTCTTAGTGATTGATACAACCTAGGCTTACTTGATTACTTACCTGATTACTTACCCCTATGTACATTTTTGGAGAGAGCAAAATATGTCCCAGGAGCTAAATTGTTTTATTTATTTATTTTTTTTTGCTGTTTTTGTTTTTTTGCGAATCCACCCGAGGCCGCTGTGTATGCTTTTTCATATCTCAAATTTCTCTCGCGGGAGCCATTAATGCCTGATGTTCTCACGTCAATCCTTAATGCCACTTTCGACTGTATAACTGACTTACTGACTGACCGACCGACCAACCGACCGATCCCCCACCCTCCCCTAACCCTTCCCTAAACCCAACCAATAGTGTTTTAAAAAGCACTGATTGACCCGCTACCCTTCCCTAAACCCAACCGCAGTGTTTTAAAAATCAGTCCAGAAAAAGAAAAGCCCCCTGATTTTTGTTTGTTTATTTTAATTTAAATTTTATTTTCTTAACTGCTCTCTGGAACCGTTCTTTACCGGACTTGAACCCTGTTGTCTCAGTCAACTCCGCTCTGTAAAAAAGTAACGGCATCATACCGCCCCATAGCATTCATTTTAAATATGATATGCAGACATGTGTAGTTCTGGCTAGACAATTCTCAATCTCCTGAAACACATATAGGGTTATGGTTTCAGAATGAGCCTATTTTGGATTTATATATGTTTATTAAATCTCTTTTTTCTGGCTTCCACCTCTCACTATAAAACTTCACGTTCATTATTGTTAAAGTTCTTTTCATAATCGCCTTACTTTGGATTATTGTCCTTATGTGGAGCTGGTTTGGGTGTGTATTATGCAAATTACTAACCTCATGCATGCGGGTGCTGATTTAGAAGACTCCAAATTCACAACCAGAAGAAAGAGCAAGCTGATGTGTGAAATGCATACTTTGTAAGGGTGTAACGTTATATGTACTTGTTCCGAATGGTCATAATTGTTATGAAGCGGACAGGAGACAGAGGTAAGGAAACGTTAGGGTGTTTATTAAATGACAACAAGGAGCACATGAAGGATAGCCAGGAGGATCAGGAATGATGTTGGGGTCTTTTCCTCCGTGGCTGGGTAACAGGAATACACGAGGATGGACAGCACACACCAGATACAGCTGACAGAGGATGACACAGACTTGGAAGGACTGGAAGACAGGACGATTCGGGTGGACCAGGAAGACTAGGAGGAATACAAAGAGAACAGGTAAGTAAAGCGTTTGTTTTAGCTGAGGATGACTACGCTGAGTGGTCGCTCAGTTGTCCGCTTTCGTCGAGACGAGCCCGGACAATGAGCGACTGGAGTGCTGTGCTTTTATCTGGTGCTCGTGAATGTGATGCAGCTGTGTGCTCATTAGAAGTCAGGTGATGGTGATCTTCGTGAGTGGGGATCGTGAGAGCCTGACCAATCCGTGACAGTACCCCCCTCCCCAGGGCCCGCTCCTGAGGGCCGACACCTCCGACGCCGTGGTGGTCTCCCTCTGCCTCTAGGCGCTGGGAACTCAGGGTGGCTCTCATGAAACTCCACCATGAGACTAGGATCGAGAATATCAGCTCTGGGAACCCATGTCCTTTCTTCGGGGCCGTACCCTTCCCAGTCCACCAGGTACTCCAACTGGCCACCACGACGTCGGGAACGCAAGATCTCCTTCACTGCGTAGACGGCTCCTTCTTCTAGGAGCAGTGGAGGAGGGGGTTCCTCTTCGTGGTCAGGCTCTGTGGAGGGAAGAACAGGATCGTGATAGGGTTTCAGGAGTGATACGTGGAATGTAGGGTGAATACGGTAGTGAGAGGGTAATTGTAGTTTGTAGGTGACGGGGTTAACCTGTTCCACGATGGTGAAGGGACCAACAAATCGGGGACTTAACTTGCGAGAGGGCAGTCGCATGCGTATGTCCCGGGTGGATAGCCACACCTTTTGTCCGGGTGTGTATCTGGGTTCTTCAGACCTTCTTCTATCGGCGGTTACCTTGCTTCGACGGACTGCCCTCTGCAGATGTTGATGAGCCTCGTCCCAGACTCTCTCGCTCTCCCGGAACCAGTGATCCACTGCGGGGACATCAGATGGTTCGCCATCCCAGGGAAAGAGCGGTGGTTGGAAGCCCAGGACGCACTGGAATGGCGTGAGTCCGGTGGAGGGTTGCCGCAGTGAATTTTGGGCATATTCTGCCCAGCCCAAATACTGGCTCCAGGAGCTCTGGTGACCACTGCAGAAGGTCCTCAGGAACCGTCCCACCTCCTGAATCTTCCTCTCTGTCTGCCCGTTGGTTTGGGGATGATATCCAGAAGAGAGGCTGACGGCCACACCTAGGAGCTTGAAGAAGGCTTTCCATAGACGTGAGATGAACTGTGGACCTCTGTCCGACACAATATCTTCTGGAATACCAAATGACCTGAAGACTTGATTAAAGATATTGTCGGCTGTTTCAAAGGCTGTGGGAAGACCTTTCAGAGGGATTAGTTTGACAAACTTTGAGAATCTATCTACGATGACTAGAATACAGGTATTACCTTCTGACGAGGGGAGGTCAGTGATAAAGTCCACTCCTAGGTGTGACCAGGGACGGTTCGGAATCGGCAAGGGATGGAGCTTTCCAGCGGGTAGATGACGTGGGCTCTTGGATTGGGCACAGTCCTTACAGCCCTGAACATATTGCCTCACATCCCTTGCCATGTTTGGCCACCAGAATCGTTGGGGATACTAGCGAGAGAGTATTGTTGATCCCTGGATGTCCAGTGCCTAGCGAGGTATGTAAGGAGTGGATCAGATCTACCCGGTGTTCAGGTGGTATGAACTGCCGATGAGGAGGGCATCCCGGCGGAGCAGGGGCTTCCGGAGTGGCAACGACTGGAGGAGCGTTCCAGGTGATCGGACAAATGGAGATGTGTTCGGGAAGAATCTTCGTTGGGAGTTCTTCATGATCGTGATGCTCGTGTAAACGAGAGAGAGCGTCTGCTCTTAGATTCTTGGGTCCTGGACGATAGGAAATGGAGAAATCAAAACGTGAGAAGAAAAGTGACCATCTGGCTTGACGTGGACATAGTCTCTTGGCCTCTTTGATATATTGGAGGTTTTTGTGATCTGTGATCACCTGGAACGGATGTTTGGCTCCCTCCAACCAGTGACGCCACTCCTCCAAGGCTAGCTTGATTGCTAGAAGCTCCCTGTCTCCTATGCTGTAATTCTGCTCCGCCGGGCTCAACTTCCGAGAGAAATAGGCACAGGGATGCAGTCGGGGCGGTGTATCATGATGTTGGGATAATACTGCCCCGACGCCGGTGGTGGATGCGTCCACTTCCACCACGAAAGGAAGATTTGGGTCAGGATGAGTCAGGAGTGGGGCCCTTGTGAACTCCTTCTTAAGAAGGCGGAAGGCTGCGGCTGCTTCTTTGGTCCACTCCAGTCCTTTGGGTTTACCCTTGAGGAGATTAGTGAGAGGTGATGTAATCCTGCTGTAGTCCTTGATAAACCGTCTATAAAAGTTAGCAAACCCAAGAAACCTCTGGAGCTCCTTAATGGAAGTGGGTTCTGACCAGGATAGAACAGCCTCAATTTTCTTCCCATCCATACGTATACCGGTTTGGTCAATGATGTATCCCAAGAAATGAATCGACTTCTGGTGGAATGAGCATTTCTCCGCTTTGAGGTAGAGGTGATGTTCTCTCAATGTGTGTAGGACCTCCGCAACGTGTTGGCGATGTTCGGCCTCACTCCGGGAGTAAATGAGGATGTCATCTATGTACACTATTACAAAGTGGTGAAGAAACTCCCGGAGGACTTCATGAATGAAGTTTTGGAATACGGAGGGGGCGTTGACCAGACCGTAAGGCATGACCTCATATTCATAGTGGCCAGTAGGGGTCACGAATGCTGTCTTCCATTGGTCCCCCTCACGTATTCTTATCAGATTATACGCGCTGCGGAGGTCCAATTTAGTGAAGACTTTAGCTTCTCGGAGCTGTTCCAAAGCGGCTGGTACCAGAGGAAGGGGATATCGGTATTTTACTGTACCGTTATTTAGGACCCTGTAGTCGATGCATGGACGCAGCCCTCCGTCCTCTTGGCCACAAAGAAGAAGCTTGAGGCGGCTGGTGATTTTGAGTGACGTATGTACCCCTGACTCAGAGCCTCCCTTATGTAATCTTCCATTGCCTGATTCTCTGGAAGCGAGAGCGGGTAGATCCTACCTCTTGGCAACTGGGCATCTGGAACTAGGTCGATCGCGCAGTCCCATGGCCGATGCGGCGGTAGCTGGGAAGCTCTCTTGGGGCAGAAGACATCATGAAAGGAGCTGTACTCCTTAGGAATGTGGATAGACTGCTTCTCAGGAGGACTCTCGACCGATGTTGTAAACAAAGAAATGGGGTTCCGACCTTGAAGAGGGAGATTTGGAAAACAGGTAGGTGTACATCCAGATCCCCATTTCTTTATCTCTCCTGTGCCCCAAGAGATGATGGGATCGTGCTTCACCAGCCACGGGCGCCCTAGAATGATGTCCATATTTGCACCCTCCAGAACCAGAAATTGAATCCTCTCTTGATGTAACAACCCCACTTGAAGAAGGATGTCTTCGCATTGTCGATGGATACGGGTCGAAGATCGAGTGCACTGGGTTATCGGTTGTATCTGGTATATATGCGAGGACGCCTCAGTACGTAGGTGGAGTTGACGACAGAGGGATTGGGAGATGAAGTTCCCTGCTGACCCGGAGTCGATGAGGGCTGTGACAAGGAGAGAAATAGAGGCAGTAGTTATTTGTACGGTGGTAGTAAGTGGTTTACATTGTTCAATATTCGTACTGAATACACTCACTGAAGTCCGAATGGGACGAAGGGGACACTCCATACGGGTGTGTCCACTGACACCGCAGTATAGACACAGACCCCGGGTCAGTCTCCTCTGTCGTTCCGCTGATGTCAGTCTTCCAGACTCTATTATCATGGGTTCTGGTTCTGGAGAGGCTGTTGACTCAGGCGATTGGAGGAGTGCAGACGAGGGGGTGATGGTGTCCTGTTGAAAGAACGGAGACGATCGGAACATCGGAGAGAATGTTGGATGAATCTCTCCAGACCCATAGTATCATCTAATGTGGCCAGCTGGATTCGGAGAGTGGGTTCCAAGCCGAGCCGGTACGTGGTCAACAACGATCTCTCATTCCATCCACTTGCAGCTGCTAGAGTGCGAAACCGGAGAGCATATTCCTGTGTAGATAGAGTACCTTGCTTTAGATGATACAGCTGCTCTCCAGCGGCTACTTCCCCATCAGAACGTCCAAACACCTCTTTGAAATACTCCGTGAAGGTAGTGATGGAATTCATGACCGGCCCGGCTTGGTTCCAGATCGTCTCAGCCCATTTAAGTGCAGGCCCAGAGAGTAGTGATACGATGTAGGCGATCTTTGACTTATCTGTGGGATATAGAGAAGGTTGCATTTCGAATATGAGGGAACATTGTAACAGAAAACCATTGCACTCCCCCGCTCCGCCTGAGTAGGGCGCTGGTCGGGCCATGGGACTGGAAGGAAGGGCCGAAGAAGAAACTGTGGAGGCGGAAGTGCTCGGTGCTGGTGGTGCGTTGGAAAGTGGAGCTGGTGGCTGTAGAATCCGCTTCAACTGGTCCACCAGCTCTTGAAAGTGATCGGGGGTGCTCATGTTGTCGTCGTTATTGGTCCGGGCTTCTGTTATGAAGCGGACAGGAGACAGAGGTAAGGAAACGTTAGGGTGTTTATTAAATGACAACAAGGAGCACATGAAGGATAGCCAGGAGGATCAGGAATGATGTTGGGGTCTTTTCCTCCGTGGCTGGGTAACAGGAATACACGAGGATGGACAGCACACACCAGATACAGCTGACAGAGGATGACACAGACTTGGAAGGACTGGAAGACAGGACGATTCGGGTGGACCAGGAAGACTAGGAGGAATACAAAGAGAACAGGTAAGTAAAGCGTTTGTTTTAGCTGAGGATGACTACGCTGAGTGGTCGCTCAGTTGTCCGCTTTCGTCGAGACGAGCCCGGACAATGAGCGACTGGAGTGCTGTGCTTTTATCTGGTGCTCGTGAATGTGATGCAGCTGTGTGCTCATTAGAAGTCAGGTGATGGTGATCTTCGTGAGTGGGGATCGTGAGAGCCTGACCAATCCGTGACAATAATAGGGAGCTGACGGTTTAGTTCATGCACCCCCACAATAAATACAGTCAGTCCAGAAATGCCAGTCCAGTCACTGGTGTCAGGCAGAAAAGACAACAATCCGTCATGCACTAAAAAAGCATGATGCCATGTTGTCATTGTCATGCCAACTTGGTACACAGAAGGTCACGAGCAACTCTTGCTTCACCTCAGAGTTCTTCTGATTGGTCCACTGTTGTGTGACTAACGTTAATAAGCGGCAATGATGTGTGAGGTGCTGCAGAAGACATGAATGATTGTGCACGTTTGTGTAAAAAGCATCTTTTTCTCTACACACACACACACTAGATTGAAGAGTTGTTGTTGTTTGCTGCATTTCCTGTTATGAATGGACCACCATCAGTGCTAGCATTTTATGAAAGAGAATTCAGATGAGAAGTTTAAAGGTGTAATGAGTGATTGTCTTCAGAATTTTTTTTGTTGTTGTGCTGGTTAAGTCTCTTAACATTCTGATAGTATTGATTAAAGTAAATGATCTAAATGTATTTATATGTAATTTTAAGGGCTGCAACAACGAATCAATTAAATTGATTAAAATTATTTAATTTAATGATTACTAAAAGCATTGGCAATGAATTTCATAATCGATTCGTTGTGTCGCGCTTCAGGGAGATGTTTGATTTATTAAAAAATAACTTTAGTTGAGTGGCAAGCGGAGTGAACGCACTCTGCCTCTCTCGCACAATGATGCCAGCAGAGTTTGGTGCCTCATAGACAGGACGGAGCAAAAAAATCTGTGGCACTGTAGTCATCAAAGGTGTGGGAGCATTTTACACTAAATAAACAAAATTGTGTTAACGCCCACTTCTTTCTGAAAGAAAATAAATAGTGCTCTTCCGCTTAACCAGCTTTACTGAGGTAAGGTTTGATTTATATTCACACATTTGTTCATTTTTGAACAGTGACAACCTGGACTCTAACTCCACTCTAACTTTACTTTGAATATAGGGTCTGAAATGGCATGTAGATATGACTTCAAAACAACATTAGCACTATTTAACTGACTGTGAACAATGTTGTATTTCATAGTCATTGGCTGATTATATGATTTCACTATTTAGAATTCACAAACAATACTTTTCTGAAATGATATTATTAAGGAGAAAGTCTGAATGTGTGAATATAAAACCAACTTTACCCCAATGCCAGTTTTGGGGAATATAATTCCTGCACCCGCTGGAACAACAACAACTTAGCTGGACAAAGTGTGCGTCTCCATAGAGTTTTCTAACTGGTGAATCACACGATCTAGTGTTATATAAGGTTGTCTATCTTCATCAGATCGTCATCTATTCTGTGCGTGTTTATGACTTAAGGGGAATGTCATTGGATGACAGGTGAGGGATGTAAATTTTCCAAGCCATTATGCTAACATTAACATTCTGGCAGATCACCTAGTGTACTTTTAATATGCAGTTAATTATAAGTTTTATTTTCATTATTCTGTTTATTTTGTATTTTATCACAAGAAGCTCTTCTGTTCTGGAGCTGATTGTGACAAAACACTTCTGCCTATTTCAAATTAAACAGAAAAAGCAAACACTGGAGATTTGTTATCTTATTCTTGTTGTTCCGTAACCACAAAACTGACATACCTACCAAACATTGACTTCAGTGTACGGTTACACCCCTAATGTGTAGTGAATTAGGTGGAAAGTTGTCAAGACAAATGTGTGTGTGAATATGAAAAATGTACATGTAAATGGTGAACACAGTAAAAAAGAATGTTCAAGTCAAAATATGCATTTTTAGACACAACTAAACAACAACTAAATGAATAAATTGCACTGTTTTTAGATTTAAAAAAAAAAACAACCAAACAAAAAAAAAACACAAACTTACTGTGCATGCTTGTGTTTGTCCACTGTTACACTCCTGTAAAAGTATGGCACCTTATAGAGACCATATTGAGAGGTCTTATGCGCTCTGACCCCCTTGTCCCCCAACACCAATAGCCCTGGGGTCTATGCTCACAATTGTTTAACAAATCTGTGGTTAATTGAAAAGGTTGTTTCTACAGTGGCCAACAGATGCAGTCTCACTCAGATAGATTGCATCATCATTGGTTCCCCTCAGCACTGCATCTGCAGTGGCTCTAATAGGGTTCTTGGGGACTGTGATTTAAACTCAAAGTGATCTGTGAAGCCTATCCTTCCTTCAATATAGTTTACTTCACCCCTCTTCTCATCGTTGTGTCTGCAAGTCTTGACAGGTGGGACATGAGGAGTAAGATGCTATGCTTTTGTTTTTTTTTTTGTTTTTTTTTTAAACCCCATTTACACCCCACCTGATGCACATCCTCATTGTGTTGCATGAGAGACAAAACATAACTTTATGAAGCGATGGGGTGGATTGACGTATTTGACAGGATTAATGCTGTGCACACACTGTAATCCAATAAAATAGCAGCCATTGTAAATCAAATGGTAAATTCAAGTCATTTTTATTTGCATAAAGCTTTTTTACAATAGATGAACAGAGCAAAACAGATTGTGAAACATATTTAGCATACCAGGCAGGTAGCATAGTAGTGGTTGAATGTTCTGTAGTTCTAGTTTAAAGCTAATTAAGTTCATTTTAATCAAGCGGCAACCTCCCGCTTTCCCTCGGGAATACAATACGAAGTAACTGCAATTCATCAAAATTTCGCTAGTCCTGGCTTCATATGGAGCAAATTTCTATTGAGCCCACTGTGGCCAACTTGACAACAGAAAAAAAGGGTGTTTACAGCCTGGTACAAAGAACGATTTTGGTTCATATAGCTAATATTACTTTTCATGACAGCTGTGAGGGGGAGGATTTTTTTTTTATAACTCATCCATTTCCTTTATATTAAGTTATTTTAAGTCTGCATAATTAAGGGTGTGGCCACTTGAGTGACAGCTAGGTCTCGCTAGTCGCCGTCACGTCACCTCAGCTGATTCCAACTGATTAGCTGCTGAACTCGGCATATACATCGTATTTTTTATTTGTTTTATGTGGCTTTACACAGTCAGCTGCCTTTTGGAATTATTTCTTACAATTATCAGAAGATATGGCATGCTGTGTGCATGTAATTGTGCTCTCAAACCATTCACGTGGCCTCCATTTCCCAGGTGAGTGAAATTATATACTTATACCAAATGTATTTGTTTTACTTAAGATAATTCATCATTTATATTTTTCTTTAGAGCTGTAATGCACTCCAGAATCTGACAGATTGATTAGCTGTAGGCTGTAGAACAGTCATCTGAAGCATTGTCATACAGTGTTATGCCTGGATTTCATCAATAGCCTTGCGTTTACTAACACAGACTATATTTGAAATGTTTGGAAGTAATTTGCACTTTTCTCCTGTTAAAAAACATCATAAGAACAATGCTTAGTGCCTCAATGTGTTACAACAGTGTTTTTAAAAGTCTAAACACTTTGTTAATATAATGTACAGGCAAGCACATGTGGTCAGAATACAAACGAGTCGCAGGTAATGAAGTATTAAGCGTTTCTCCTATAGAAAAGCCCGTCTAAACAAAATGCTAGCTGGCGTCTGTATCTCCGCTCACGCTCTGCCTCTTTGCCTTTGTTTGGTATCCCCTGGTAGGTGCGATGACGCGTGAACAAAATAGCAACGGTTGGCCATGCCTACGTGTAGCTTCTTTTGGCTTCTTCATAAAGTCACAGATACTACGTCCATATTTTTTACAGTCTATCATTTTAATACAAATGTCAGTGTTGAAGGATGATCCAATGACGGTCTTCTCCACTCAAACTAAATAAATCAATACTACTTGGTAATAGGGATGCACCGATACCATTTTTTGGAACCAATTCGATCTTGATACCAAAATTAAGTGTATCGACCGATACAGATCCGATCCCAATACTGTGCCATTATTATTATTTTTTTTAAATTAACATACAGTTTCTATAGTTCTGGTGATAAACTTCAGTAAACTTCAGTAAAATAACAGACCTACAGGTATAGGCCTACTGTAAAAAGTAAATAGTAAATAGTGCCTGCTATAAACTATGGGCTACATTATTTGAGTATTAATTATGACATTGGTCTATTGTGGTCCAGCTTATGTTTCCTTTTTTAATATTAAGATTTTTCTTTGATATCTGTAATAAGCTACCACTATTGACCCTAATTGTTGGTAAAATAATCAACCTTTTAGAAAAGCCTGATATTTTCCTGCAGGTTTGAAGCAGACTAAACTAAACCGTCTGAGTCCAGTTTTACTTAATAAACATTCCCTCGCCTAAACTTGCTACGAGTGAGACGGAGAAACTGAAGGCATGTCTAAAAAATATTTTTTTTGTCTGAAAAATTATCTTTTTGAAACTAATTTCGCTTGCTATAATTTGTTGGTTATTTTAATGTATTTTTGTTGGTCAGTTATCTACAAAATAAACAAGAATATTTGAGGTGAAGTTCAAAACAAGGTCCGCTTATGCTTCAGTGCAAAAACTGGTCTGTAAATAAAATGTTAATATAAATAAAATTACAGTGAACAATCCAGTTTCAGAGTAGCCTATATTAGGCTAAATAATTTTCTGTTAAAGGCACTTTGTATGCGCTGGGCCGTCAGTTTCACTTTTAATAATTTAATCAACTACTTTGACCACAACGAGCCAGGCTTTACAAACTATTCGCAGCACTTAAAGGATTTCCCTCAGAAGAATAAACTCAGTTGATAGGATGAGAGAACAGAAACTTTATTGTAAGAATAATCTTACGGAGTGGCACATGTCACGTCTGCACAGCCGGTGCTTGAATGAAGTGGTTGCATCACTGAGACATAGCTCGCAGCCCCCCTCCATATACGGACACTTCTAAAACAGCAGCACAAAGGGAGAAATTAGTGCGTTGAGGATCTGTCCAATGTATTATTGAGCCTTTTCTCATTTAAAGTTTCAGGTAGGCCTACTTTGTGTGTGAAGAGCAGGTAATAACCCTCTCTACTCCAGTGTTGTGAATGCTATCTGCTGAAATAACAGACACAGCGCAATATGATTTAGAAACAGCAATGATTTCCATGTTGCAGGTCAAAATGAAGCAATTTAATGCAAAACTAAATGCATTTCTCCACTGATTACTTATATTAACAGGAACAAATAGTCTTGGAGAATATTTTTCGTGTTGTCATGAACGCGACATGCAGTTTGAATTGTGAATGAATGGAAAATTATTGACAGGCGCAGCGGAGGGAAGCGCTGAACTGAACATTAATTTAACCACTTGAATATTCATCTGTACTTCACATTAAACTATAGAATGGCTTCAGAACATTTGGGATATAGTAGCCTACATGCCAACTTTCTAGTGCCTTATAATAGGCTGCCTTGGTGGCTTTTGTTGGCACATCCCTACTTGGTTACACTTTACTTGAAGGGGTATTTTAAGACTGTCATGAATTCTTTACAATCATGACACATCATGAATGTGAAGAAGATTTTATGGATGCTTATAACAACAACTGTCATTGTGTCCTTCTCTCAGTTATGGCATTTTAAATAGAATAGCCTAGACTGCACAGGAAGTTTGACCAGAGGAGAAACGGTCTTGCCCAACTGAGCCTGGTTTCTCTCAAGGTTTTTTCCTTCGTTTTAACAGACAGTTTGACAGTGGTCATACACTACTTGCAAGAGTCTTGTTGCCTTTCCAAATTTAGGAGCATCAAATAATAACTTAACTTCTAGTTGATCATTTGGTATCAGAAGTGGCTTATATGAAAGGCAAAGACCTTTAGATTACACTTATTTTATCAAAGAAAAATATGATCATGCCTTGATTTTTAATTGTTTAATTAGGACAGTAAGGTCTGACTTTGCTTAGACAGGTCTTGCCACTTAACAGAAATAATGTACAGTATAAAGAATATAAAGTCATGGTGCAGTGGGAAAATAATTAATATTGTCTATGACTCCCATTAGCTTAGACAACTGCATCCATACATCTCTGCAATGACTCAAATAACTTAATAAATAAAATAAGTCATCTGGAATAGCAAAGAAAGCATTCTTGTAGGACTCCCAGAGTTCATCAAGATTCTTTAGATTCATCTTCAATACCTCCTTCTTTATTTTACCTCAATAATGTTCATGTCTGGTGACTGGGCTGGCCAATCCAGGAGCACCTTAACATGCTCTGTTTTCAGGAACTTTGATGAGAAGGCTGAAGAATGAGAAGGAGTGCTATACTGCTGAAGAATTTGCCCTCTTGTTGCCTTGTTGATGACTGTTGATGTTGCCATACACTCAGCCCCCATACTGAATGTAACCCTAAACCATGATTTTTTTCTTCACCAAACTTAACTGATTTCTATTAGAATGTTGAGTCCATGCGGGTTCCAATAGGTCTTCTGCAGTATTTGTGATGATTGGGATGCAGTTTAACAGATGATTCATGTGAAAAATCTACCTTCTGCTACTTTTCCAAGTGATCAACTAGAAGTGAAGTTATTATTTGTTGCTCTTACAACTGGGATCGACGACAAGACTTTTGTCAGGTAGTGTATACTATATAACTGCAGGTTAAATATGTTTATACATAATTATGTTAACTGTTAAAAGCTATTAGTTACTAGTTAATTAGGTAAATTGATTAGTAACTAATAACTTTAACTTTTCTGAATTTGATTGTAATGCAATAATGTGCCCCTTTTGTAAAGGTGCTTTGAATTAATAATTATTGTGAAAAGCGCTATGCAAATAAACTTGAATTGGATTGAATTAAAGTTAACTAAGCATACATTTCTTAAATGCATAAAATATTCATTTTAAAACATCAGTAAAAATGGCATGCTGTTACTGTTAAAAGCAGGAAAAGTCTCAGTAAAATAATTAAGTTATAATTAAAAATAGTTTGAAAAGTCAATAAGTTGTAAATTCTATTCTTTGTTAAATCACAGTGTCGAACTGATCTCTATGTGGGACATGTCTGTCAGATGACAGAATATAAAAAATAAAAAAGACAAAACAATACAGGACACCTACGTGTGTATGCAGAAATGTTTCAGCTTCAGTATGCAATGCTTTGATCATTGAAGTTGAGCTTTGATCCGTCATTTTCGGTTGGTTTCTGACAGTTGTTTGTACATCATATGGGATGGATCTGCTGTTCTTCTTTCCTATCTGGATGCAGGTCAGAGTAAACAAATAAACAGCATTAACACTGTAACAACTTTAGAGCTGTTCTGACGAGGGCTCTAGGGAAGGCATCACAGAGCGCAAAGACACTGCAATTACTCTGTAGAAAGTGGTAGGCGAATCAATATTTCTCAAAGTGAAATGTGCTGAGACATCCTTTCAACCCTGTCCTGGTTCACAGCCCTTCTGGGTTTCCTCTGGCTATAACAAAGTTGGAGAGAGATTTTGGTGGCTGCCATCCCAGCATAAAGCCTCAAGGCTGGGGATTGGTCAGAGGGTTGGTTCCAGTTTGCGAGAAACAGTCGGATGTCTGTTGTAATTGGTGTGGTGATGGGGCCTGTCGGTGTGGAGGAGGGGCTCTCAGGGGAACAATGGAGATTGGGCTAGCTGGCAGGTGGCTACTTGGGAAGGTCAACCCTGTTTCCATAGGTGGCCAAATTCAAAAGGGGTGTTTTTGAGATGTTATTTTCGATTTTCACATTCAGCATTCACCTGGTATTGATTTGGCAACACGCCTGTATTTGTTTCTTGATCTTCCCAGTAGGAGACTCCTGTTACCATGCAATTTACACTCAATGGCAGATGATAGTGATTCACATCTGTCAAACTGATAAGGACCATGAAATGTTCTTTTGATATCTTTGAAAACAGCGTTTTGAAATTTATCCCCTCTCACAAATGTAGTTCCTTATTCTGACTTGATCTGATACAAAGTGTCAAGGTACCATTTTCAAACGTCAATAAGATTGCAAATGAATTTTGTTGTTGATCAACATTGTCAAAACATAATGCTAAAAATCCTCATAGTTAGGTAGTTGATTCTGCAGACTTGCATAAAACACTTCTTTTTGTTACTTTGCAAATATGGTCATTGTATGTAAAAATAAAATGTGTGCTAATAATAACAGCATAGGGTTGAAGAACCATAGACAAAACAGAATCCACATTAAATTGTTGTTTGTAAAAATCAGTGCACAGTGTTCATTGTGAATGACTGAAATGTAAGAATCATCAAATGATGACATCTTTCTTGGCAAATTCATGATTTAGAAATACCAAAAATCAAAATAAGCAAAAAGTAGCTACTGTTTAATTTAGCAAAAATATGTACAGTAGCAAGTTATCTCAATCTGAAATATTTATAATGAATTATAATTAATTTTTAAAATAATTTTCATTATTTAAATTAGCTGTAAGTCAGAATTATTAGCCCCTGTTTACTTTCCCCCAATTTCTGTTTATAAGAGAGAAGATTTTTTTCAACACATTTCTAGGCAAGACAAGGCAAGGCAAGTTTATTTATATAGCACATTTCATACACAGTGGCAATTCAAAGTGCTTTACATAAACAGGAATAAAAGAAACAAGTATAAGAGAAATAAAAACAAATAATAGAAATGGTAAAAATAAAAATAAAATAATAGCTGATAAAATGTGTTATAAAATAATTAAAAAGAAGAGAAAAACAAAGTAGTTCGATCTGTCGGACGTAGCACAGTGCTCATTCAGTAAAGGCACAGCTAAACAGATGTGTTTTCAGTCTTGATTTGAACGTGCCTAATGTTGGAGCACATCTGATCATTTCTGGAAGCTGATTCCAGCAGCGAGGGGCGTAGTAGCTGAAAGCCGATTCACCCTGCTTTGACTGAACTCTTGGAATTTCTAGTTTATTTGATCCTAAAGATCTGAGTGATCTGTTAGGTTTGTATTCAGTGAGCATATCTGTAATGTATTGAGGTCCTAGGCCATTTAGTGATTTATAGACCAGTAATAATACTTTAAAATCTATTCTGAATGTAACTGGGAGCCAGTGTAAAGACCTGAGGACAGGTGTGATGTGCTCTGATTTCCTGGTTCTGGTCAGAATTCTGGCCGCAGCGTTCTGGATGAGCTGCAACTGTCTGACTGTCTTTTTGGGAAGGCCAGTGAGGAGGCCATTACAGTAATCCACCCTGCTGCTGATAAAAGCATGAACAAGTTTCTCTAAGTCTTCACTGGAAACAAAGCATCTAATTCTTGCAATGTTTTTGAGATGATAGTATGCTGATTTACTAACTGCTTTGACATGACTATTGAAACTCAGATCTGACTCCAGAGTCACACCAAGATTCTTGACCTTATTTTTTGTTGTTTGACCCTTAGAGCCAAGGTACGCATTCACTTTGAGAACCTCATCTCTGTTCCCAAACGCAATCACTTCAGTTTTCTCTTTGTTTAACGGAAGAAAGTTTTGGCACATCCAATTGTTAATTTCATCCATGCATTGGCAGAGGGTGTCAATGGGGCTGTAGTCATTAGGCAGTAAGGCTAGGTAGATCTGAGTGTCATCAGCATAGCTGTGGTAGGAGATTTGGTTTTTTCTCATTATTTGGCTCAGAGGGAGCATATAAAGGTTGAACAGGAGTGGTGCCAGAATCGAGCCTTGTGGGACTCCACATGTCATGGGTGTCCACCTCGACCTATGGTCACCTATACTGACATAGTAACCTCTTCCTTCAAGGTAAGATCTGAACCATTTGAGGACCGTCCTCACAGAGTCTCAATTTTATTTATTAATTTTCTCTCATTTTCTAACAAAATATGGAGACTGTATCTAAGGCTATGGATGTTGTATGGTCCTCTGTTGAAAACTTGACTGTTTCATGCCTCATTTCTCTCTAAAAATAAATTCTGTAGCTCTTTAGACATGTGTAACCATTAGTTGATGGTGTCTGTGAGACAGAGACATACTGCACAGCATTTGTTTGAATTGATTTCACCATCTCATGATCAGTGTTAAATTGCTTTTTTTATGCATGACGTGCAAAAAACGCTTTGTAATTCCTGATGTAAACAATATCTTTGATCATTGTGTAGGAATAGGGGAAGAATATGAAGAAAAAAAAAACTTTCTGGTGCTCATTTTTGAGTAAGCATACCTAGAACTTGGGGCGAAAACTCAGCAGGAGCGAGCATTGGAGAAGAAAGGGCAAACAATACACTTTGAAGTTAATGAATTGAGAGGAGCAATTCAGGAGAAATAGCTGCTGGAGTAAGAGGCTACGCTTAGAATTGTGGTAGAAGCCATATTTTATGGACTATATTTGGCATTTGTAGTC